>NC_091160.1:23902337-23925605 GCF_040958095.1 Procambarus clarkii
TCTCTCTCTCTCTCTCTCTCTCTCTCTCTCTCTCTCTCTCGCGCTCTCTCTCTCTCTCGCGCTCTCTCTCTCTCTCGCTCTCTCTCTCTCTCTCTCTCTCTCTCTCTCTCTCTCTCTCTCTCTCTCTCTCTCTCTCTCTCTCTCTCTCTCTCTCTCTCTCTCTCTCTCTCCTTGTATATCTTTCTATCCATATCTACGTAGCTTTGTTTATTAATGGAGATATATTATGAGAGTATAATTCTTATAGATCGCTTGCCTTATTTTTCCTATCTATTCAGAATAGACATTTTCCTTCAAGTACTACTCGCTTTCTCCAGGAAGTTTGTTCTCGTGGCTTGTCAATGTCCACACTCTCCTCACAGTTCCCCAACACATCATTCTTGTTGTCAGACGACTTCAATCTTATTATATAGTGACTGATACAAATTATTTCTACCTTTTTAATATTGTCCTAAGAAGTAAGTAACTTTTTAAATCGGACTCTTATTTCACAAATCAAGGACGTAAGAACGCTTTTTTTGCGGGGAAGGGGCTGGGGGGGGGGGGGATAAATCTTTTCTAAGACACAAGGGTTCAGCAGACGGCGGAGATAAGATATTAAGTTATTCTAAGTGGGACAAAGACGCTTTTGAAAATTTAACAAGATGCAGGTGTTTTTTTTTTCGTTCTTGTTATTTCCGATAATTATTTTCTTTTTAAGATGCTGATGTTTAATCCAAAGTTCTAGAGTGTGCTGGAGTAGCACACAGTTCACCAAGTGATAAAGTGGCTAGTTGACGTCTTATGGTTATTCTCTTAGTGATGCAAACCTTAAAATTCCTTCTTCCCAGTCTGGCCCACTATCCTGCCTTGAGCCAATTGAAAGAACCGCGTCCCTGGCTTGGGCCGCGTCCCAATAAGTGGCTTGGGACACTTCCTTGGCCTAAGTTACTTAACGCCTTGACCCCTCACAATGCTAGCCATACAAAACCCTGAAATATTCGCCGCTTTACGAACCACCAAGAAACTATTCTAACTGAAAATAACTCTCTCCCCGGGTGTGTGGGCCGGCAGTTCCTCCCCTGTGGGTGAGAATCCTGGGGGACAGAGCGCCCCTCAGTGCCGGACGGCCGTACGACCTCCAGTGCCAAATTGTAGGTGCCAAGCCTCCAGCTGCCGTCACCTGGCGCCTCCAAAACAGCGTACTTGGCGGCCATAGAGACGAGGTAGGTCAGCTTCTCTTGGGGGTTTGCGTCACGCAAGCTTACCGTGATGCAACGTAATCATTAGATCACGCCTATTATCTGGCACGTCAAGTAAAAAGTGAGTCTGATTAATGGTTTACTCATGTGATTAAGACTTGACAGTCACCAGGTGAGTTGGCAGTGAAAACCCCAGTATTGACAACACTGTTGATAAACACCAAGGTGAGAGTAGACTTAGTAAAGCTTCGTAGTATCTTCTTCGTAGTAAAGCATCTAAAGTAGACTTAGCTTCGTTTATAGAGGCTTAACCATGATTGAATCTCATGGTTAATACTTTTTTCTCCCCTTTATATAGGTACTAGTCGTGTGTATCTGTTAGATCTGATAACAACCTTACAGGTGAAACTTAATTTAATTGAATCTTTTTTTTTAATCATCTAGCATCTTGGCATTTATCTGCAAGCTGGCTTGTGCCTGCTGTATTACTGAGCAGAAAATGGTGTTCAATAGTTTATCAAGTTCCTTCCTCATAGGCCTAGCAGGTCGCACAACCAGTTCCCTGTACCACGAGCCAGGAGGAGTCTTATCAGCAACGCACTCGAGCAGAGGTGAATAGAGAACAATGTAGTAACTATTTTAACTCAAAAATAAAAGATTTTCAGTAATATGCGAGAGTTTGTCGGAAGAATTTGAACCAACGTGGTCGATAAGTCATAACATGTTGAACTGATAGATGGTGGCTCGTTCGAGGCTCGTATGACCAGTAGCAGGGTATAAAGCTGTCTGAACACAAGTGTCAGCCGCTGACAGGACTGTCGCTAGGTGATAACTGTCACCATGAGCATCGCAGGTGACGGGAACCAATAAAAGCCTGGCTACCCGTCACTTTGTAAATCTATTGACAACACGACACCATCAGCCTACTGACAGACGTAATAACTAACAGCACCTTCTGAACCGAGTCATATGACAGCGAAGGACTGTCAGCTGCACGAGCAGCACAAGCTCACTAGACGAGAGCTTGAATGAGCACACAGCTTAGCGACTTGAAGGTGAAGATTGGGCGGACGGGTGGGTTGCCTGAAGATTAGGACTGACTGTAGGTCTCGTCTCAGGTCTCCCAGGAAGGCAACGTGACGTACAGCGAGTTAAGATGGACACCCAGTGTGAAGGATGCTGGCAAGGTGATCTCCTGTCAGGCAGACTCTCCCGTGCTGGAGGCTGGCCCCATGGTCGACGACTGGCGTCTCCAGATATATTGTGAGTCATCTGTTTGCTCTCTCTCTCTGTCTCCCTCACTCTCTGTCTCTCTGTCTCTCTGTCTCTCTGTCTCTCTGTCTCTCTGTCTCTCTGTCTCTCTGTCTCTCTCTCTCTCTGTCTCTCTCTCTCTCTGTCTCTCTCTGTCTCTCTCTGTCTCTCTCTGTCTCTCTCTGTCTCTCTCTGTCTCTCTCTGTCTCTCTCTGTCTCTCTCTGTCTCTCTCTCTCTCTCTCTCTCTCTCTCTCTCTCTCTCTCTCTCTCTCTCTCTCTCTCTCTCTCTCTCTCTCTCTCTCTGTCTGTCTCTCTGTCTCTCTGTCTCTCTGTCTCTCTGTGTCTCTGTGTCTCTGTGTCTCTGTGTCTCTGTGTGTCTCTCTCTCTCTCTCTCTCTCTCTCTCTCTCTCTCTCTCTCTCTCTCTCTCTCTCTCTCTCTCTCTCTCTCTCTCTCTCTCTCTCTCTCTCTCTCTGTCTCTCTCTCTCTCGCTCTCTCTGTCTCTCTCTCTCTCTCTCTCTGTCTCTCGCTCTCTCTGTCTCTCGCTCTCTCTGTCTCTCTCTCTCTCTGTCTCTCTCTCTCTCTGTCTCTCTCTCTCTCTCTCTGTCTCTCTCTCTCTCGCTCTCTCTGTCTCTGTCTCTCTCTCTCTCTCTCTCTCTCTCTCTCTCTCTCTCTCTCTCTCTCTCTCTCTCTCTCTCTCTCTCTCTCTCTCTCTCTCTCTCTCTCTCTCTCTCTCTCTCTCTCCCTAATCTTGTAATTATATTTTAATTGCTGATAATAGATTAATCCCTCGCATATTTCATATCAGAGACCAACAAACGATGTGATATACACAAACTGTAAGAGAATGTGTGTGTGTCCAAAGCTGGAAGCCAAACGCTTGGGTCTAATCTCGCCGAAATTAACAGAGCCAGTGGTCTGGGGTATGGGATGAACATAGGCTAGTTGGGGTCGCCAGAATTCAAAAGTGAACGGCGCACTAGAGTCACATTCAGACCACCACGACGACTTCTGGCGCTGTCAGTCAGCATACCGACGAAAATATTTCGATAACAAAAATAATGATCAAAATTATATAAAAATGCGGCATTATTAATTATCTCAGCAAAATTAACATAAATTATCTGTTATTTAAACTAAGGTCATAATCTCATAAACGCGTAAATTAGGAGAGGGGGAGACGGAGGTTTAAGCGGGTGGTTTAGTGGACCCAATTGACCAATCGGCTCGTCTGGTTAGTCCCCGGCCTTGTTAGACACGGGGACGAAGAGTGGGCATTGTAGAACTGGGGTTCTCCGCCCCCCTCCCTTTATTGGGTCCCCTGGGATGAACCCGCGTATCCCGTTGTGTTTACCCCTGGGGTGTCATGCCCCCTGAGGTTGCTTGCCTCAGGGGCAACACCGAGGCAAGCAACCTCAGGGGCGCTCACTGGCGTTATGCTCCGTCACTTTCTCTGTTTGCTGTGGGTGGTACGCCTGGCTTTTGGACTTTATATTTGCATATACTCCTGTCAAGAATTCTATTGCGATCACAATGTTACCAAAAAGAAAGACCTTGGACGAGAATTAAGGTGACAAAATTGAAAACAGTATATACTTTTTAGAATTACCACGAGCTCCCTTGAAACTCTCAGGCCCGCCCTGGGTAGTGTGGGTCTGGCGCGTGCAGTGCAATAGAGCGTTAACCTTTGTCGTCGACCAGTGACAAAGAGCACCACACAACAGCAGCTGTGCCATGCTCTGCCCCCCCCCCATGTCTATCCTCCTCAGCACGACAGAGCTGCTTCTCTGTCGTGCTCTTTGTCACTGGTCGACGACAGGTGAGGTAGAGGCCGTGACTGGTCGACGACAGGTGAGGTAGAGGCCGTGACTGGTCGACGACAGGTGTGATAGTGGCCGTGGCTGGTCGACGACAGGTGTGGTAGTGGCCGTAACTGGTCGACGACAGGTGTGGTAGTGGCCGTGACTGGTCGACGACAGGTGTAGTAGAGGCCGTGACTGGTCGACGACAGGTGAGGTAGTGGCCGTGACTGGTCGACGACAGGTGAGGTAGAGGCCGTGACTGGTCGACGACAGGTGAGGTAGAGGCCGTGGCTGGTCGACGACAGGTGAGGTAGAGGCCGTGACTGGTCGACGACAGGTGTGGTAGTGGCTGTGGCTGGTCGACGACAGGTGTGGTAGAGACCGTGGCTGGTCGACGACAGGTGTGGTAGTGGCCGTGACTGGTCGACGACAGGTGTGGTAGTGGCCGTGACTGGTCGACGACAGGTGTGGTAGTGGCCGTAACTGGTCGACGACAGGTGTGGTAGTGGCCGTGACTGGTCGACGACAGGTGTGGTAGAGGCCGTGACTGGTCGACGACAGGTGTGGTAGTGGCCGTGGCTGGTCGACGACAGGTGAGGTAGTGGCCGTGACTGGTCGACGACAGGTGAGGTAGAGGCCGTGACTGGTCGACGACAGGTGTGGTAGTGGCCGTGGCTGGTCGACGACAGGTGTGGTAGAGGCCGTGGCTGGTCAACGGCAGGTGTGGTAGGGGAAGTGGCTGGAGACGACAGGTGTGGTAGTGCCTGGTCGACAACAGGTGTGGGAGGGGCCGTGACTCCTCAACGACAGGTGTGGTAGTGCCTGGTCGAAAAAAGGTGTGGGAGGGGCCGTGACTCCTCAACGACCGGTGTGGTAGGGGCCGCGGCTGGTCGACGACATGAGTAGTAGGGGCCGGGGCTGGTCGACGACAGGTGTGGTAGGGGCCGTGGCTGGTCGACGACAGGTGTGGTAGTGGCCGTATCTGGTCGACGACAGGTGTGGTAGTGGCCGTTGCTGGTCGACGACAGGTGTGTTAGTGGCTGTGGTTGGTCGACGAAAAGGTGTGATAAGGACCGTGGCTGGTCGACGAAAGGTGTTGTAGAGGCCGTGGCTGATCGACGACAGGTGTGTTAGTGGCTATGGCTGGTCGACGACAGGTGTGGTAGAGGCCGTGGCTGGTCGACGACAGGTGTGTTAGTGGCTGTGGCTGGTCGATGAAAGGTGTGGTAGAGGCCGTGGCTGGTCGACGATAAGTGTTAAAGTGGCTGGTCGACGACAGGTGTGTTAGGGGCCGTGGCTGGTCAACGACAGGTGTGGTAGGGCAAGTGGCTGGCCGACGACAGGTGTGGTAGTGGCTGGTCGACGACAGGTGTGTTAGAGGGCGTGGCTGGTCAACGACAGGTGTGGTAGGGGAAGTGGCTGGCCGACGACAGGTGTGGTAGTGCCTGGTCGACGACAGGTGTGGTAGGGGCCGTGACTGTTCAACGACAGGTGTGGAAGAGGCCGCGGCTGGTCGACGACAGGTGTGGTAGGGGCCGTGACTGATCAACGACAGGTAAGGTAGAGGCCGTGGCTAGTCGATGACAGGTGTGGTAGTGGCCGCGGCTGGTCGACGACAGGTGTGGTAGTGGCAGCGGCTGGTCGACGACAGGTGTGGTAGAGGCCGCGGCTGGTCGACGACAGGTGTGGTAGAGGCCGTGGCTGGTCGACGACAGGTGTGGTAGTGGCCGCGGCTGGTCGACGACAGTTGTGGTAGTGGCGGCGGCTGGTCGACGATAGGTGTGGTAGTGGCCGTATCTGGTCGACGACAGGTGTGGTAGTGGCCGCGGCTGGTCGACGACAGGTGTGGTAGTGGTTGCGGCTGGTCGACGACAGGTGTGGTAGTGGCCGTGGCTTGGTCGACGACAAGTGTGGTAGAGGGCGCGGCTGGTCGACGACTGGTGGGGTAGAGGCCGTGATGGTCGACGACAGGTGTGGTAGAGGCCGTGGCTGGTTGACGACAGGTTTGGTAGTGGCCGTGGCTGGTCGATAACAGGTGTGGTAGTGACCGGTCGACGACAGGTGTGGTAGTGGCCGCGGCTGGTCGACGACAGGAGTGGTAGTGGCCGCGGCTGGTCGACGACAGGTGTGGTAGTGGCCGTAGCGGGTCGACGACAGGTGTGGTAGGGTTGCGGCTGGTCGACGACAGGTTTGGTAGTGGCCGTGGCTGGTCGATGACAGGTGTGGTAGTGACCGGTCGACGACAGGTGTGGTAGTGGCCGCGGCTGGTCGACGACAGGTGTGGTAGTGGCCGCGGCTGGTCGACGACAGGTGTGGTAGTGGCCGCGGCTGACCGACGAAAGGTGTGGTAGTGGCCGCGGCTGGTCGACGACAGGTGTGGTAGTGGTTGCGGCTGGTCGACGACAGGTGTGGTAGTGGCCGCGGCTGGTTGACGACAGGTGTGGTAGTGGCCGTGGCGGGTCGACGACAGGTTTGGTAATGGCCGCGACTGGTCGACGACAGGTGTGGTAGTGGCCGCGGCTGGTCGACGATAGGTGTGGTAGTGGCCGCGGCTGGTCGACGACAGGTGTGGTAGTGGCCGCGGCTGGTCGACGACAGGTGTGGTAGTGGCCGCGGCTGGTCGACGACAGGTGTGGTAGTGGCCGCGGCTGGTCGACGACAGGTGTGGTAGTGGCCGCGGCTGGTCGACGACAGGTGTGGTAGTCGCCGCGGCTGGTCGACGACAGGTGTGGTAGTGGCCGCGGCTGGTCGACGACCGGTGTGGTAGTGGCCGTGGCGGGTCGACGACAGGTGTGGTAGTGGTTGCGGCTGGTCGACGACAGGTGTGGTAGTGGCCGCGGCTGGTCGACGACAGGTGTGGTAGTGGCCGCGGCTGTTCGACGAAAGGTGTGGTAGTGGCCGCGGCTGGTCGACGACAGGTGTGGTAGTGGCCGCGGCTGGTCGACGACAGGTGTGGTAGTGGCCGCGGCTGGTCGACGACAGGTGTGGTAGTGGCCGCGACTGGTCGACGACAGGTGTGGTAGTGGCCGCGGCTGGTCGACGACAGGTGTGGTAGTGGCCGCGGCTGGTCGACGATAGGTGTGGTAGTGGCCGCGGCTGGTCGACGACAGGTGTGGTAGTGGCCGCGGCTGGTCGACGAAAGGTGTGGTAGTGGCCGCGGCTGGTCGACGACAGGTGTGGTAGTGGCCGCGGCTGGTCGACGACAGGTGTGGTAGTCGCCGCGGCTGGTCGACGACAGGTGTGGTAGTGGCCGCGGCTGGTCGACGACCGGTGTGGTAGTGGCCGTGGCGGGTCGACGACAGGTGTGGTAGTGGTTGCAGCTGGTCGACGACAGGTGTGGTAGTGGCCGCGGCTGGTCGACGACAGGTGTGGTAGTGGCCGCGGCTGGTCGACGACAGGTGTGGTAGTGGCCGCGGCTGGTCGACGACAGGTGTGGTAGTGGCCGCGACTGGTCGACCGCGGTCGGTTCCTATTCTTTTCATCATTAACCTTTTTTTTTATTCTTGATGTTTGTTAGTTCTTCATCCTCTTATTGACTGTTTGTTTCCTGTCATTGTATTGTTGGTGTGGAGGTTGGGGCCTTGACCTGTGAGTCTGGGGTGTACACAGTGTTCTGGGCAACATGTCGCGTCTCACTTACCCCGTACAAGAACATGTCTCCTTGTTATTAAGAATGCTGCTATCAATTTTTTATATTTTATAATATATATATTTTCTTTAAATTTTGTTTACTTCCATACTTTTTTCTTCGTTATACTTTTTCTTCTAGTACTTACCTTTTTAAGACGCTGGACGTATTGCTTGGTTTTAACCCTTGTGCTGGGATCACCGATGGATTTGGTGGCTTCACCGTGAAATGGTAGTGGCTTGGTCTTGAACCGTCGAGGCAAGCGATGAAGTGGTTTTTGTCTAGATAGGTACTACTAGATTTTACACTCTTGTACACCCTTTTAAAACCTCCCCTTCCAGACGCATGGAAAAACCAATTCGACCCATACAAGTCCTATAGCTTGACCCATTGCTGTACCTTCCTGTCCAGACATACATCTGTCCGAGCCAAAGTCTCTACGACAACTAATTTATAATTCCACCTCACTTGGATGTCTCCGCCAGATGTGCCTATGACCAGACTTCGCCCAGGCCGCTCTCTCAACCTCAGCAATATAGAGGAGGGCGATGACGTCTATTTTGAGTGTTCCATCAGAGCCAACCCTTGGGTCTACAAGATCAGCTGGCTACACGAGGTAAGGCCGCCATTCCCTGTTGATCCTATGTACAAATGATTGGTTATAATCCACAGTTCTATGCGTTTACTCGCCAAGATGATGAGTAATTGAATATCAGGAGGGACCTGTGTCTCTTCTCATCCTGAGAGGGGGGTCTTCCTGGGAGGTTGAAGGGATAAGTAACGTGTACATTTATTGTAAATGTACACGATACAACAAAGTACGTTTATGACGTACGTTGTTGTCTGCGTCAATACGTTTAGAGGAGTTGGCTTAATATTGAATAGCCTTCGGTATTTACGTTGATGCTGTGAGGTAGAAGTGATATAGTTGTTAAGTTAACCCGTCTACTTGAACCAAGCTATATATATATATATATATATATATATATATATATATATATATATATATATATATATATATTTTATTTCTAGTCTGACGCGACACTTGAGCGCGTTTCGTAAAACTTATTACATTTTCAAAGACTTTAGTTTACAAACACACAACTGAAACTGAATAGAGCTTACACATCTTCGATTTTATATCTACATTTGGGTGAGGTGGATGAGGTGAAAACAAACTTTCAACAATGGGTATTGAATGGGTATTAAATTCAAACACAAGACAGAACACGAAACAATGGATATTGAATGGAAGTAATTGTAGAAAGCCTATTGGTCCATATTTCTTGATGCTTCTATATTGGAGCGGAGTCTTGAAGTGGGTAGAATATAGTTGTGCATTAATTGGCTGTTGATTGCTGGTGTTGACTTCTTGATGTGTAGTGCCTCGCAGACGTCAAGCCGCCTGCTATCGCTGTATCTATCGATGATTTCTGTGTTTTTTGCTAAGATTTCTCTGGTGATGGTTTGGTTGTGGGAAGAGATTATATGATCCTTAATGGAGCCCTGTTGCCTATGCATCGTTAAACGCCTGGAAAGAGATGTTATTGTCTTGCCTATATACTGAGTTTTTTGAGGCATACAGTCCCCAAGAGGGCATTTGAAGGCATAGACGACGTTGGTCTCTTTTAAAGCGTTCTGCTTATATATATATATATATATATATATATATATATATATATATATATATATATATATATATATATATATATATATATATATATATAATATATACAGGCAATGAGTCACAGTAACGTGGCTGAAGTATGTTGACCAGACCACACTCTAGAAGTTGAAGGGACGACGACGTTTCGGTCCGTCCTGGACCATTCTCAAGTCGATTGAGAATTGACTTGAGAATGGTAGAGGACGGACCGAAACGTCGTCGTCCCTTCAACTTCTGGAGTGTGGTCTGGTCAACATATAATATATATATATTGTGACGGTAATCTCTTTCAAGAGAGATTGAGCCTGCTCTTCCCTCCAAAGTACGTCCCATTAACAAATAATATAGAAGATATATCCAACAAGTATCACCAAAACGTTTTGCCCAGAGAGCAAAACGTATCCAGCCCACCGGCGCACCTGCTTCGCCTCTGCCACCGTTAACCGGCAAACTGCTTGTCCATCGCCTGCCTGTCGCTGATTGGCTGGTGCCCAGTCGCACCTGCCCCACCACCCGCCACCACGAGTTGATGTCTGGGCTATAACGACCTAGGGAAGGCAGAATATCTTAGTGTTCCACACAGTTGACACGTCTCATTGGTAGACTAAGCCTTGGCTTACGTGTACTAAGGGAGGTGGCAGCTTGAATCCAATATTCCTGCACTATTATTTACTTTGCTATTATTCACTTGTATTAACGTAACTTTTCATTTGCCAGTGATTATTCTTATTATTTTGTTTGTTGATTTATCTGTTACATTTTTATGCTCAATTTTATTCATGTCTTGCTTTTCTAACGTAATTAAAATTTCATTGTTAAATTTACTTGTGTTTTGTGTGTCTTCCCATTACCTTACCACAGACGAAAGTTCAAGCTTTTCTCTTTTTTTTTCTTTATGTGACGTGGCCATGCCCCTAGCTTTTGAAACAGCCGAACACCAACGCGTTACCGTCACATAAAGTGGGGGACCTGCCCTAGGAGCTTCACTCAGGTACTGGTGCCAAGTAGTAATTTATGGTAAGCGTATTTGGCTTTGGTAACGTAGCTTTTTACTATTTTTCATATTCAATTTCATTTTTATATGGTGCTGTGTGTATTGTGTATTCCGAGAGTAGCATATAGTGAAGGTGAGACAACTTTGGATTACGTGGTGACTGTAGGCCTCAGTCATACTCTTAATTGGTCATCTCTCCCTCCGTGTTATTACTCGTGTTTACCATCTTTTGTCCCTTGGATATTTCTCATATTTTCGACAGATCATCATATTGGTACCCTGGTACTGTGGTCTGCCCCAGGGTCAAGTGCACCTAATCTTCTGCAATCTGACGGTAGGAGGATAAAGAGGGCCATAGTTTCCTCTAGCACGAACTTTAGTTGCTGAATTGGGACCTCAGCAGCAGTTCTCGTCACCAGTTGACACCTCGCACCCCTACACGTCGGTCAGAGATGATGATACATACATTGGTAGAGAATTAGCTTTCTTTTTCAGAGCACAAACGTTCGCTAATTCTGTAAGTATCATATTAATTTCAGTGGGAAAACTTGCTTATGTCCTATAGAGACTCGGCAAGGTATGCCTACATCCTTGGACTACCAATTTTACTTTTGAGGCAATTAACTATTTCATTTGTTTTAGAAACTCAGTTTCACTTGTTTAGTAGGATTTTCTTGCCCTTATCCTCTTACATGAGTACCGGGTACAAGATTTCCTGTGACCTTGATTTAATTAATCATTTAACATCTTGTACTTAACTTTAATTGTTAAAGATTCCACAGGATAGGTACCAGTTGCCACGTTGTCCTGTTTCTGACATTCACCTATATCACAACAGTATATTCGTTGTACATTTATTTGCTAATTTCACCATGTTTCGTCTCCAAGCTTTCCGTGCAGATCCAGCAGGTGCAATTGGGACTTTAAGTCATGCCAAGAGGGCTGAATTACATACTCTTGCACATGAGTATCAACTAACAGTTCCCTACCAAGCCAACAAGAGTGAAATACACAACGTGTTACTGGATCATTTCTTAGAGCAAGGTAAGATAGACTCTGAAACTCATGAAACTTACTTTATTGCAGATAAAACTGATTTGGCAACGATGAAACTCAAACTAGAGCTGGCCAAGATTGAACGTGAGCAGCAAAGGGAAGCCCTCGAGCAGCAAAGATAAGCAGCTGCCATACGAAGGGAAGAACAAGAACGAGAAATCGCCCTCAAGGAACGTGAACTCGCCCTCCAGGAACGTAAAACTACCTTGAGGAAAGAAGAACAAGAACGTGAGATTGCAATGCTCCGTGAGCGGGAACGAGTACAGCTTGAAACAAAACGACGCGAGTTGGAGATGCAACACGAACATGACAAGCAACAACCGACTCTGGCTATAGAGTGTCGTCAACGAGAATTCGCGTTGGAAACTTCACACCTCGCTCAACGCCAGCAAGCTACTGCCAATCTTCCCATCAGTTTTAATATATCACATGCAAGTAAGTTAATGCCAACATTTGTAGAAACAGAAGTTGACGCGTTTTTCACCACCTTTGAAACCCTTGCTAATCAACTTAGTTGGCCTGCCGACCAATGGGCCACACTTCTCAGAGTACATCTTACAGGTAGAGCTGCAGTCACACTCAGTACTTTGGCGTCTGAGAATGACTACCAGACTCTGAAACAAGCAGTGTTGGACGCCTACCTTCTCTCCACCGAAAGTTATCGAAGGAAATTCCGTGACCACCTGAAGGCAAGTACCACTACCTTTCTCGAGTTTGCTAACACAAAAAGGAGATATTTTATGAAATGGCTGGAAGCAGCACATGTCTCTACTTTTACAGAACTCGTCAACCTGATGCAAGTTGAAGAATTCTTGAGGCGTGTGCCGCCTCCTGTCTGTCTATATTTAGCAGATAAAGAGGAAACCGACTACCTGAAGTGTGCTAAGTCGGCTGACACTTACAGCCTCATCCACCGGCTGACACCAGAACCATCCTCCAGTAAGAAGTCGTGGTACAGTTACGAGAAAGTGAGTACCGATCAAGCTGGCTCGCAATTGTACTGCAAGTATTGTAGACTCTATGGACATACCATAGATAAGTGTGGTAAGTCTCAATACAAAGGAACCACCGACACGCAAAAACCCAAACCAACTCCTCCTAAGTCCGGTAAGCCTGTGATGAATGTTGGTGTTCATGTTAATGATCTTTCTCTTTTCAGTAAGCACCTGTATACTGGAACTGTCTCTGCCAACGGTTCAAATCCGGAGGGACGTTTCAAATTGAAGATCTTGAGGGACACAGCGGCTCTTCAATCGATCGTCTTGAAGTCGGCTGTGCCCAACATCGCCTACACCGGAGAAACTGTCTTCATCACTGACCTCACTGCTACCACTCCTTATCCTCTCGCCAGAGTCCACCTGGATTGTCCCTTCGTGAACGGAGAAGTCCAAGTCGCCCTCAGGGAAAAGCCTTTTCCCATGCCTGGAGTGCAACTTCTCCTAGGCAACGACTTGGCAGAAGACCTGCAACGGACCAACCTGATCGTCATGGACAAACCCCAGGTGTGTACCTCTGTGCCAGATAACCCTATATTTGAGTATGTTCCAGCAAAGGTTCAAGAGAGTGATGAAGTTTCTCCTCCGGTTCTAGTGACCACCCGTGCACAAGCCGCACGACCACAGCCAGCTGACTCTACTGCTACCGCTGTCCCTCAAGACCCTCAGAAACTACCCCCGAATCTGACCAAGTTGGAGTTCCGTGAGTTACAGAGGGAAGATCTTACTTTGACACCATTATTTTTCCAGGCTGAGACTCAACCCGACAGTATTCCTGGGTTCTTCCTAGAGAACGACTTGCTCTACCGCAGATATAGACCCAGTAAACTGAAGGAGGAGGACGATTGGGCCAACGTCGAACAACTTGTGATTCCTGCCAGCCTGCGGCCCACTATTCTACATCTGGCTCACGGAGCACTCTCCCACTACGGATTCAACAAAACTTACCATGGAATTCGTCAAGACTACTACTGGCCAGGTATGGCAAATAGCGTCAAACAGTACGTAAAACAGTGTCATACATGTCAGATGGCAGGTAAACCGAACATCTCTATTCCCAGAGCGCCACTGATTCCCATACAGGTGCCTGCGGAACCTTTCCACAGACTTATTATAGACTGTGTTGGTCCTTTACCTCGGACCAGTTCAGGTAACGCCTATATCTTAACCATCCTGTGTCCTACCACCAGATTTCCCATAGCAGTTCCAGTGAAGAACATTACTGGCTGCTACGGTTGTGAAGCACTTATTGAAGATCTTCACCCAGTATGGATTTCCCAGGGAGGTTCAGAGCGACTGTGGTACCAACTTCACCAGTGATCTCTTCAAAAGGACACTGGAGGAGTTCAACATCAAACAGGTATTGTCCAGCCCCTATCATCCTGCTTCACAGGGTTCTCTTGAGCGTAGTCATCAGACTATTAAAAAACTCATGAAAAAGTTTTGTAGTGAAACCTCTAAGGATTGGGATAAGCAAATAGATCTGATAATGCATATATATAGAAGTCTTCCCAATCAAGTCCCTAGGAGTATCTCCTTATGAGATGCTCTACAGGCCGTAAGTGCCGTACTCCCCTTAAGGCTTTCAAAGACTCTCTACGGGATGCCACCTTCAGTGAGCATCAGAATGTGCCCCAGTTTCTTCAAAACCTTCAACACATTCTAGAGAGAGTCCACAGTTTTGCCCATGATAATCTATTGAAAGCACAGGAAAGGATGAAGACTCATTACGACCAGACCAGCAAAGTAAGAAAATTTAAGCCGGGAAACTTCGTGCTCGCTTACTTCCCTATCCCAGGTTCTCCTTTACAAAACAGGTTTTCAGGACCCTACCGCATCAAGGAGTGCAGAAACAACCATAACTACGTTCTAAAGACTCCAGATAGGCGGCGGAAGACCCAGCTGTGCCACGTCAACCTCCTGAAGCTATATAATGGTACTCCTCCCACTGTCATGCTAAACTACTCTGCTTTTACAGAACCATACATCCACAGTGAGACCTTCCCTGCTTCTCCTCCCGAAAGCACTGACAAAGAGTCAGCGCTTTCTAATTCAGAAATCCTTAATGATCTTCCAATCTATTTTCAGGACACTCATAGTGCACCTCTTGTCAAGATCTTCAGAGAACATCAAGAGTTGTTCCGAGATGACCCCCAAGAGTGTAATGTTACCCAGCACGACATCCAACTGCTCCCCGACACCCGGCCGATTCGTCAACCCTTCTACCGAATCAGCCCTAGCAAGAAGGAAGTCATGCGATGCTGAGGTGCAGTACCTCTAAGATCATGGACTGGCTACACCTTGTGAGTCCCCCTGGGCCTCACCCTGTATCATGGTGCCAAAACCCCAAGGTAAGGTGAGGCTATGTACTGACTATCGTAAGTTAAATAACGTGACTGTCAAGGATGCTTACCCCTTGCCAAGGATAGATGACATTCTTGACGCCACTTGGTAATGCCCAGTACTTGTCCCAAGTGGACTTGCTTAAGGGGTATTACCAAGTGTGCTTAACGGAGCGAGCTAAAGAAATATCTGCCTTTATCACTCCTTTTGGACTTTTCAGATATGAACGCCTTCCTTTCGGACTATGTAATGCCCCGGCCACCTTTCAGAGAGCTGTCAACCGTGTCATCCAGGGCTTGGATAACACGTACGCCTATTTGGATGATATCGTCGTAGCATCCAACACCTGGAGTGAACATCTGCTCCAGCTGCGACGACTGTTCGCCAAGCTCCTGACAGCCGGCCTCACCATCAACCTGGGCAAGTCCACCTTCGCGACTGGTAAAGTGCGTTATCTGGGTCATGTTATTGGGAGTGGCAGCCTAGCTCCGTTAAACTCGCACACTCAAGCCATCCAACATTATCCACAGCCTACCACCAGGATGCAGCTCCTGCGCTTCCTTGGTCTTGCCTCCTACTACCGTAGGTTTGTGAGAAATTTCAGTACAGCCGCCACACCTTTAATCCTATTAACCAGTCCCAAGCAGCGGTGTAAGTGGACCATGCAGCAAACCGTTGCTTTCGAACAACTCAAATTCCTCCTCTGTTCTAATCCCATTCTCGCCTTGCCAGATATCACCAAACCTTTCGTCCTTCATGTTGACGCCAGCGGTACCGGCGTTGGTGGTGTCCTGATGCAGCAACGAGGCGAGGAGGTTCTACCTGTTAGCTACTACAGCTACATATTGAAACCACACCAGAGGAACTACAGCACTATTGAAAAGGAGCTACTATCCATCGTCCTGAATCTCCAACACTTCGCTCCGTACCTACAAGGTGCCAGGTCTACCACCATCTTCTCAGACCACAACCCTCTCCGCTTCTTACATCAAGCCCAGTTCACTAACCAGCGTCTTCTACGATGGGCTTTATATTTACAAGATTTCAACCTGGAGATCCGCTATATCAAAGGTTCTGACAACATCATAGCCGATGCCCTCTCCAGAGTTTATGAAGTAGAAGCAGCTCCACCTATTACTCCACCACATAACGACGTACTTCTTCCAGAACCCCAGGCTTCAGGGGAGAGTTGTGACGGTAATCTCTTTCAAGAGAGATTGAGCCTGCTCTTCCCTCCAAAGTACGTCCCATTAACAAATAATATAGAAGATATGCAGGCGATGAGTCACAATAACGTGGCTGAAGTATGTTGACCAGACCACACACTAGAAATTGAAGGGACGACGACGTTTCGGTCCGTCCTGGACCATTCTCAAGTCGATTGAGAATCAATATAGAAGATATATCCAACAAGTATCACCAAAACGTTTTGCCCAGAGAGCAAAACGTATCCAGCCCACCGGCGCACCTGCTCGCCTCCGCCACCGTTAACCGGCAAACTGCTTGTCCATCGCCTGCCTGTCGCTGATTGGCTGGTGCCCAGTCGCACCTGCCCCACCACCCGCCACCACGAGTTGATGTCTGGGCTACAGCGACCTAGGGAAGGCAGAATATCTTAGTGCTCCACACAGTTGACACGTCTCATTGGTAGACTAAGCCTTGGCTTACGTGTACTAAGGGAGGTGGCAGCTTGAAGCCAATATTCCTGCACTATTATTTACTTTGCTATTATTCACTTGTATTAACGTAACTTTTCATTTGCCAGTGATTATTCTTATTATTTTGTTTGTTGATTTATCTGTTACATTTTTATGCTAAATTTTATTCATGTCTTGCTTTTCTAACGTAATTAAAATTTCATTGTTAAATTTACTTGTGTTTTGTGTGTCTTCCCATTACCTTACCACAGACGAAAGTTCCAGCTTTTCTCTTTTTTTTTCTTTATGTGACGAGGCCATGCCCCTAGCTTTTGAAACAGCCGAACACCAACGCGTTACCGTCACAATATATATATATATATATATTTATATATATATATATATATATATATATATATATATATATATATATATATATATATATATATATATATATATATGTCGTACCTAGTAGCCAGAACGCACTTCTATGCCTACTATGCAAGGCCCGATTGGCCTAATAAGCCAAATTTTCATGAATTAATGGTTTTTCGACTACCTAACCTACCTAACCTAACCTAACCTAACTTTTTTGGCTACCTAACCTAACCTAACCTATAAAGATAGGTTAGGTAGGGTTGGTTAGGTTCGGTCATATATCTACGTTAATTTTAACTCCAATAAAAAAAAAAAATTGATCTCATACATAATAAAATGGGTAGCTTTATCATTTCATAAGAAAAAAAAGAGAAAATATATTAATTCAGGAAAAATTGGCTTATTAGGCAAATCGGGCCTTGTATTGTAGGCTGAGAAGTGCGTTCTGGCTACTAGGTACGACATATATATATATATATATATATATATATATATATATATATATATATATATATATATATATATATATATATATATATATATATATATATATATAATATGTACTCGACTAGTTGTGTTTGCGGGGGAGTTGAGCTTCGGCTCTTTGGTCCCGCCTCTCAGCCGTAAAAAATGTATACCAGTACGAGTGTTTGCCTGTCCAAGATTGTAGGCCAACCCCTTGGGGTTAGTCTCGCCCAATTTTCCCACCTGGAGCATGTGTGTGAGAGTGTGTGTGTGTGTGTGTGTGTGTGTGTGTGTGTGTGTGTGTACTCACCTAGTTGTTTGTGTGTGTGTGTGTGTGTGTGTGTGTGTACTCACCTAGTTGTGTGTGTGTGTACTCACCTAGTTGTGTGTGTGTGTGTGTGTGTGTACTCACCTAGTTGTGTGTGTGTGTGTGTACTCACCTAGTTGTGTCTGCAGGATCGAGTATTGACTCTTGGATCCCGCCTTTCGAGCATCGGTTGTTTACAGCAATGACTCATGTCCCATTTCCCTATCATACCTGGTTTTAAAATTATGAATAGTATTTGCTTCCACAACCTGTTCCTTAAGTGCATTCCATTTTCCCACTACTCTCACGCTAAAAGAAAACTTCTTAACATCTCTGTGACTCATCTGAGTTTCAAACTTCCATCCATGTCTCCTCGTTCTGTTACTATTCCGTGTGAACATTTCGTCTATGTCCACTCTGTCAATCCCTCTGAGTATTTTATACATTCCTATCATGCCCCCCTCTCCCTTCTTCTTTCTAGTGTCGAAGGGCACAGTTCCCTCAGGCGCTCCTCATACCCCATCCCTCATAGCTCTGGGACGAGTCTCGTTGCAAACCTCTGAACCTTTTCCAGTTTCATTATATGCTTCTTCATATGGGGACTCCATGATGAGGCGGCATACTCTAAGACTGGCCTCACGTAGGCAGTGTAAAGCGCTCTAAATGCCTCCTTACTTAGGTTTCTGAATGATGTTCTAACTTTTGCCAGTGTAGAGTACGCTGCTGTCGTTATCCTATTTATATGTGCCTCAGGAGATAGATTAGGTGTTACGTCCACACCCAGGTATCTTTCGCGCGTCGTCACAGGTAGGCTGTTCCTCTTCATTGTGTACTGTCCCTTTGGTCTCCTATCTCCTAGTCCCATTTCCATAACTTTACATTTGCTCGTGTTGAATTCCAGTAGCCATTTCTCTGACCATCTCTGCAACCTGTTCAGGTCCTCTTGGAGGATCGTGCAATCCTCATCTATCACAACTCTTCTCATCAACTTTGCATCATCCGCAAACATCGACATGTAGGACTCTATGCCTGTAAACATGTCGTTAACATATACAAGAAATAGAATTGATCCCAGCACCGATCCTTGTGGTATTCCACGTGTTACTATTCGCCAGTCCGACTTCTCGCCCCTTACCGTAACTCTTTAGCTCCTTCCTGTTAGGTAGTTCCTTATCCATGCTAGGACCTTTCCCCCCACCCCCGCCTGCCTCTCGAGCTTGAACAGCAGTCTCATGTGCGGTACTGTATCAAAGGCTTTTTGGCAGTCCAGAAATATGCAGTCTGCCCAACCATCTCTGTCCTGTCTTATCCTCGTTATTTTATCATAGAATTCCAGAAGGTTTGTTAGGCACGATTTCCCTGTCCAGAACCCATGTTGATGTTTGTTCACAAACCTAATGTTCTCCAGGTGTGCAACCAGTCGTAGCCTAATTATTCTTTCCAGTATTTTACAGGGGATGCTTGTCAGTGACACAGGTCTATAGTTAAGTGCCTCCTCCCTATCACCTTTCTTGAAGATCGGCACATTTGCCTTCTTTCAGCAACTGGACAATTCTCCTGACATAAGTGATTCATTAAAGATCATTGCCAGAGGCACGCTGAGGGCCTGCGCTGCTTCTTTTAGTATCCACGGTGATACTTTGTCTGGTCCAACTGCTTTAGTTGCATCTAGAGTTGTCAACTGTTTCATTACCTCCTCTGCTGTCACCTCTATATCTGATAGTCTTTCATCTAGGGTAACCCCTTCCAACAATGGGAGCTGCTCAGGCTCGGTAGTGAACACTCCATGGAAACTGGCATTCAGTGCCTCGCAGATTTCCTTGTCACTTTCAGTATATGCCCCCTCTGTCTTCCTTAGTCTTGTCACTTGGTCGTTCACCGACATTTATCTTCTTATATGACTGTATAGTAACTTAGGTTGTTTTTTCGCTTTGATTGCAATATCGTTCTCATAGTCCCTTTCCGATGTTCGTCTTATGTTAATGTAATCGTTCCTAGCTCTGTTGTATCTGATCCTGTTGTCCTCTTTCCTTTGTCTTCTGTACTTCCTCCACTCCCGCCTGCTGGCCATTTTTGCTTCCTGACACTGTCTATTAAACCATGGGTTATTATATTCCTTCTTATTTTTTCCCTTTACTGTTGGTATAAATCTCTCTTCGGCCTCCTGGCATTTCTGTATGACTAGGTCCATCATATCTTGGACTGTTTTTCCTCTAATTTCTTCCTCCCACTGCACTTCACCCAGATAGTCCCTTATCCTCTTATAGTCCCCCTTTCCTGTAGTCAACTCTCTTTTCCTAGATCTCTTGTCCCATGGTCATAAGTTTGAATTCCATCATGTAGTCAAAGACTAGGACACAATGGTCACTGGCCCCTAGAGGTATTTCATGCTCTAAATTCTCGATATCTTCTACGTTCTGGATGAAAATCAGGTCTAATAGGCTCGATGCATCTCCTCCTCTTTCCCTTCTGTCTTCCTTCACATGTGTGTTAGGAAATTCCTGCCTATAACATCTACTAATTTTGCTCCCCACGTTTCGTCCCCTCCATGGGGATTCCTTGATTCCCAATTTATCTCTCCATGATTTAGGTCCCCCATGATCAGTAGCTTCGCTCTCATTCTGTGGGCTAGTGTTGCTGCCTTCTGCAGTTCATCTATACATGCCTTGTTGTTGTCATCACACTCCTGCCTGGGTCTTCTACTGTTTGGTGGGGGATTGTAGATTACCAAGAATCACAATATTCCTCCCATCTACTGTCAGAGTTCCACATATGAAGCTTGTGCACTCATTGGTAACTCGATTTCCCAGGTCTTCAAACTTCCATTTCCGCTTTATTAGGAGTGCCACTTCCCCTCCCTGTCTCTGTGTCCTCTCTTTTAGTATCACCTGGTACCCTTCAGGAAAGATTGCATCTGAGATCATGTCATTAATTTTAGTTTCCACAATTGCAACTATGTCAGGATCTGCTTCACTCGCTCGTTCTTTTATCTCTTCTGCTTTATTAGATACCCCATCATCATTAGTGTACCAAACCTCGAGATTCTTCATGGAAACTCTTGTACCAGAGTTCTCCCTTTCTCTGGGGGTCTGGGGGCATCTCGGGGGGTGTCTTATGGGGTTGACTGGGGGCAGGGGGGGATCTGGGGGATCTTGGGGGTGTCTGGGGGATGACTGGGGGCGAGGAGGTTCCGGGGGATGTCCGGGGGGATCCGGGGGGTTTCTAGGGGGGATCCGGGGGGGGGTCCGGGGGTGTATGGGAGTGAAAGAGGTCAGGAGGGGTGCTTGGGGGGCTAATGGGGGCTGGGCTTCTAGGAAGGTAGGTAGGAGGGTCTGGGGTAAGGCCTGGGTAGGTAGATCTGGAGTAGGAAGGGCATACTGGGTCTGAAGATTAGGGAGGGTCTGATAGGCATAGAGGGGATTGGGAGATAGCGTAAGGTTGGGAGCCAGATAGAGGTTGAGAGGTTGGGAGGGGGAAGGATAGAGGGGGTGGGTGGAACCTCCCACCCCCCTCGCAAGGGTGGGGGGTCACATGGAAGGAGAGGGGATGAGGAGGGATGAGGGCTGGGTAGGTTTTCGGTGTTGAGGGGATGAGGGCTGGGTGGGTTCTTGGGGTTGAGGGGATGAGGGCTGGATGGGTTTTGGGAGTTGAGGTGATGAGGGGGTCCTTGGAATGTGGGGATGAATTTGACTGCAGTGGGGTCAGAGGGGTTAAGGGAGGTGTTGGGGAGATAAGCAGGGGCAGGGAGGGCTGATTTGGGGAGGGAGTGACCTGAGAAGGTGTGAGCTGGTTAGCATGGGGTGGATTAGCATTGGGTTGTGTAGCTACGCTCAAATGGGAAGAGTTGTATTGTTGTTTGCTTGCTCTGTGGGCTATCTGTTCCTCCTTCGTCATGAATTTGTCAATATATACGTTGTAGTAATTTCCGCTGCCTCTGAGTAAGTGTTTGTGATGCAGTATGTAATCCACTGCCTCTTCGTTAGTGAACTGTACTAGGACAGGTCGTTTCCGGTTACAGTTGTATGGCCCAATGCGTCGTTGGACTTGCACCTCATTCCCTGCCATGTGGGCTCTCATGTCTCTCAAGATCCCCTGTAGCTCCAAATCTTCAATCTCCATCCTTTCCTGCCTCGATGGTGCCCTGGCTTCAAGCAATCCATGAATTATGATTGTCCTCTTTCCCAGTTCAGGGTCATACTGGTGGCCCCATCCCTGGCTGACCCCCACCCCTCCCACTCACGTTACTCCACCTACTACTACTCCCCCTTCCCCTGCCAAGCTTCCCTTATTCCTGCCATATTCATTAGTAAGCCTAGATATTTCTCCTTGCCATTCTACCCTGCTCTTCCTGATTTCCTCTTGAATATAATCCATAATCTCTTGTTTGAGTCTTTGAACCTCGTCCTGTATCTTATTAAAGACTTCACTTTTAATCCCCTGGATTAGATCATCTATCCAAACATCCCTCTTCTCTTCAAATTTCCCAATCATCTTCTCCACAAACCTATCTTCTTCCTCAATCATAATACTGTTGAACCTAGACGCCCTTCCTGACCTAGTCATTGCTATAATGCAACCTTACCCACAGGGGTTCCAAGTATCTTACCGTCCTGCTAACACAATAGGTGAGTGAATCTCCAAGCGTCGTCCCACGTGGTGGTGGGAGGGTTGCTGCCGGGGGTGAGGTCACGGTCAGTGGTCGGTGAGGTCTGCCACACACTGCACACTGCCACAGGACTTCCTCAACTATTTTCAATTACGATATTTAACTGTTTTTCTTCACTACCTTATGGCTTTGGTCAAAACCCAAGGTTTTTTCATTCACTTCTACAGACTTTTTCACTTCGAAGTTGCCTGATTACCCCTCCCACTCCACTAGTGAACCAGGAGCTCCAAACCCACGTCCACCCAACACGATGGTCACATGTGTGTGAGTGTGTGTGTGTGTGCGCGAGCGTGCGTGTGTATGTGTGTGTGTGTGTGTGTGTGTGTGTGTGTGTGTGTGTGTGTGTGTGTGTGTGTGTGTGTTCACCTAGTTGACCAAGTTGTGTTTGCGGGGGTTGAGCTTTGCTCTTTCGGCCCGCAGCTCAACCTGTCAATCAACTGTTTACTAACTACTTTTTTTCCACACCACAAAAACACCCCCCCCCCCCCATAGGAAGCAGCCCGTGACAGCTGACTAACTCCCAGGTACCTATTTACTGCTAGGTAACAGGGGCATCCAGGGTGAAAGAAACTTTGCCCATTTGTTTCTGCCTCGTGCTTATGTCGTTTCCCTTATGTCGGAGTCATTCAGAGTGAAGACTAGGTCAAGTCTCGCTGGTTCATCGTTTCCCCTCATCCTAGTGGGTTCCCTGACATGTTGGTTTAGAAAGTTTCTTGTCGCCACCTCTACTAGTTTGTCCCTCTGTTTATCCTCTCCTCCGTGCGTTTCCTGGTTCTCCCAGTCTATCCTTCCGTGATTGAAGTCCCCACATGATGAACAGATGGGATCGATTTCTACAGGCAGCAGAGGCTGCCCTATCAAATATAGTGTTAACTGCCATGTTGTTTCTGTCATACTCTT
>NC_091160.1:23926105-23931105 GCF_040958095.1 Procambarus clarkii
AGACCCAGTAAACTGAAGGAGGAGGACGATTGGGCCAACATCGAACAACTTGTGATTCCTACCAGCCTGCGGCCCACTATTCTACACCTGGCCCACGGAGCACTCTCCCACTACGGCTTCAACAAGACTTACCATGGAATTCGTCAAGACTACTACTGGCCAGGTATGGTAAATAGCGTCAAACAGTACGTAAAACAGTGTCATACATGTCAGATGGCAGGAAAACCGAACATCTCCATTCCCAGAGCGCCACTGATTCCCATACAGGTGCCTGCGGAACCTTTCCACAGACTCATAATAGACTGTGTTGGTCCTTTACCTCGGACCAGTTCAGGTAACGCCTATATCTTAACCATCCTGTGTCCTACCACCAGATTTCCCATAGCAGTTCCAGTGAAGAACATCACGGCTGCTACGGTTGTAAAACATCTATTGAAGATCTTCACTCAATACGGATTTCCCAGGGAGATTCAGAGCGACTGTGGTACCAACTTCACCAGTGATCTCTTCAAAAAGACACTGGAGGAGTTCAACATCAAACAGGTATTGTCCAGCCCCTATCATCTTGCTTCACAGGGTTCTCTTGAACGTAGTCATCAGACTATCAAAGCACTCTTGAAAAAGTTTTGTAGTGAAACCTCTAAGGATTGGGATAAGCAAATCGACCTTATAATGTGTATTTACAGAAGTCTTCCCAATGAGTCCCTAGGAGTATCTCCTTATGAGATGCTCTACGGCCGTAAGTGCCGTACTCCCCTTAAGGCTTTCAAAAACTCTCTCCGAGATGCCACCTTCAGTGAGCATCAGAATGTGCCCCAGTTTGTTCAAAACCTTCAACACATTCTAGAGAGAGTCCACAGTTTTGCCCATGATAATCTATTGAAAGCACAGGAGAGGATGAAGACTCATTACGACCAGACCAGCAAAGTACGAAAATTTAAGCCAGGAGACTTCATTCTAGCATACTTCCCTATCCCAGGTTCACCTTTAGAAAACAGGTTTTCAGGACCCTACCGCATCAGAGAGTGCAGAAATAACAACAACTACGTCATAGAGACTCCAGATAGGCGGCGGAAGACCCAGCTGTGCCACGTCAACCTCCTGAGGCAATATAATGGTACTCCTCCCACTGTCCTGATTAACTGTTCTACCTTCACAGAACCCTACATCCACAGTGAGACCTTCCCAGCTTCTCCTCCCGAAAGCACTGACAAGGAGTCAGCGCTTTCTAATTCCGAAATCCTTAATGATCTTCCCAAATACTTTCAGGATAATAATCGTGCTCCTTTGCCCTATTCTAATTCCACTCTCACCTCGTCAGATAAGCCCTTCATCCTCCATGTCGACGCCAGTGGTACCGACGTTGGTGGTGTCGTGATGCAGCAACGAGCAACGAGGCGAGGAGAATACACCTGTCAGCGACTACTGCTACAAGGAACTACGGAACAATTGGCAAGGAGCTACTCTTCATCATCCTGAAGCTCCAGCACTTCACTCCACACCTGAAAAGTGCTCGGTCCACCATCAACATGGACCACACCACCCTACACCTCCTGCAGCACGCCCACTTCTCATCTCAACGTCTTCTACTATGGGCTTGCTAACTGCAGAAAATCAACCTGGAGACACACTATACCAAGATTCCGACAACATCTTACCCGATGATCTCTCCAGAGTTTATGAAGTAGAAGCGACTCCATCTATTACTCCACCACATAACGACGTACTTCTTCCAGAACCACAGGCTTCGGGGGAGAGTTGTGACGATAATCTCCTTCAAAAGATTGAGCCTGCTCTTCCCTCCACAATTACGTCGTTATATATATATATAAAACTACTATGGAAGAAATGTCCAACAACAACAACAACACCAGCAAGGTTTGCCAGAGCGCAAAACGTATGCAGCCAGGGACACCTGCTCAGACTCAAACCGCCAAACTACCTGTCTTACTGCCGGCTCCTCGCCTGATTGGTCGCCGGTCTGGCTGCAACTGCACTCACCCCCCCATACTACTTGATGTCTACAACTACTAGTTCCTTGTAGCAGTAGTCGCTGACAGGTGTATTCTTCTCGCCTCGTTGCTGCATCATGACACCACCCACGTCGGTACCACTGGCGTCGACATGGAGGATGAAGGGCTTATCTGTTTGATGTTGAACTCCTCCAGTGTCCTTTTGAAGAGATCACTGGTGAAGTTGGTACCACAGTCGCTCTGAATCTCCCTGGGAAATCCGTATTGAGTGAAGATCTTCAATAGATGTTTTATAACCGTAGCAGCCGTGATGTTCTTCACTGGAACTGCTATGGGAAATCTGGTGGTAGGACACAGGATGGTTAGGATGTAGGGGTTACCTGAACTGGTCCGAGGTAAAGGACCAACACAGTCTATTATGAGTCTGTGGAAAGGTTCCGCAGGCACCTGTATGGGAATCAGTGGCGCTCTGGGAATGGAGATGTTCGGTTTGCCTGCCATCTGACATGTATGACACCGTTTTACGTACTGTTTGACGTTATTTACCATACCTGGCCAGTAGTAGTCTTGACGAATTCCATGGTAAGTCTTGTTGAAGCCGTAGTGGGAGAGTGCTCCGTGGGCCAGGTGTAGAATAGTGGGCCGCAGGCTGGTGGGAATCACAAGTTGTTCGATGTTGGCCCAATCGTCCTCCTCCTTCAGTTTACTGGGTCTATATCTGCGGCGCTCTGGGAATGGAGATGTTCGGTTTGCCTGCCATCTGACATGTATGACACCGTTTTACGTACTGTTTGACGTTATTTACCATACCTGGCCAGTAGTAGTCTTGACGAATTCCATGGTCTTGTTGAAGCCGTAGTGGGAGAGTGCTCCGTGGGCCAGGTGTAGAATAGTGGGCCGCAGGCTGGTGGGAATCACAAGTTGTTCGATGTTGGCCCAATCGTCCTCCTCCTTCAGTTTACTGGGTCTATATCTGCGGTAGAGCAAGTCGTTCTCTAGGAAGAACCCAGGAATACTGTCGGGTTGAGTCTCAGCCTGGAAAAACAATGGTGTTAAAGTAAGATCTTCCCTCTGCAACTTACGGAACTCCAACTTGGTCAGATGCGGGGGGAGTTTCTGAGGGTCTTGAGGGACAGCGGTAGCAGTAGAGTCAGCTGGCTGTGGACGTGCGGCTTGTGCACGGGTGGTCACGAGAACCGGAGGAGAAACTTCATCACTCTCTTGAACCTCTGCTGGAACATACTCTAGAATAGGGTTACTTGGCACAGAGTTACACACCTGGGGTTTGTCCATGACGATCAGGTTGGTCGGTTGCAGGTCTTCTGCCAAGTCGTTGCCTAGGAGAAGTTGCACTCCAGGCATGGGAAAAGGCTTTTCCCTGACGGCGACTTGGACTTCCCCGTTCACGTAGGGACAATCCAGGTGGACTCTGGCGAGAGGGTATGGAGTGGTAGCAGTGAGGTCAGTGATGAAGACAGTTTCTCCGGTGTAGACGATGTTGGGCACAGCCGACTTCAAGATGATCGATTGAAGAGCCGCTGTGTCCCTCAAGATCTTCAATTTGAAACGTCCCTCCGGATTTGAACCGTTGGCAGAGACAGTTCCAGTATATAGGTGGTTACTGAAAAGAGAAAGATCATTAACATTAACACCAACATTCATCACAGGCTTACCGGACTTAGGAGGAGTTGGTTTGGGTTTTTGTTGGTCAGTGGTTCCCTTGTATTGAGACTTACCACACTTGTCTATGGTATGTCCATAGAGTCTACAATACTTGCAGTACAGTTGTGAACCAGCTTGATCGGTGCTCACTTTCTCGTAACTGTACCACGACTTCTTACTGGAGGATGGTTCGGGTGTCAGCCGGTGGATGAGGCTGTGTCAGCCGACTTAGCACACTTCAGGTAGTCGGTTTCTTCTTTATCTGCTAAGTAGAGGCGGACAGGAGGCGGCACACGTCTCAAGAATTCTTCAACAAGCATCAGGTTGACGAGTTCTGCAAAAGTAGAGACATGTGCTGCTTCCAGCCATTTCATGAAATACCTCCGTTTCGTGTTAGCAAACTCGAGGAAGGTAGTGGTACTTGCCTTCAGGTGGTCACGGAATTTCCTTCTATAACTTTCAGTAGAGAGGAGGTAGGCGTCCAACACTGCTTGTTTCAGAGTGTGGTAGTCATTCTCAGACGCCAAAGAACTGAGTGTGACTGCAGCTCTACCTGTAAGATGGACTCTGAGAAGTGTGGCCCATTGGTCGACAGGCCAACTGAGTTGATTAGCAAGGGTTTCAAAGGTGGTAATGAACACATCAACTTCTGCTTCTACAAAGGATGGCATTAACTTACTTGCATGTGATATATTAAAACTGACGGGAAGATTGGCAGTAGCTTGCTGGCGTTGAGCGAGGTGTGAAGTTTCCAACGTGTATTCTCATTGACGACATTCTAGAGCCAGAGTCGCTTGTTGCTTGTCATGTTCGCGTTGCATCTCCAACTCACGTTGTTTGGTTTCAAGCTGTACGCGTTCCCGCTCACGGAGCATTGCAAACTCACGTTCCTTGAGGGCGATTTCTTCCCTTCTTAAGGCAGCCTCACGTTCTTGTTCTTCCTTCCTCAAGGCAGTTTCACGTTCCCTGAGGGTGATTTCTCGTTCTTGTTCTTCTCTCCTCAAAGTAGTTTCACGTTCTCTGAGGGTGATTTCTCGTTCTTGTTCTTCCCTTCGTATGGCAGCTGCTCGTTCTTGTTGTTCGAGGGCTTCCCTTTGCTGCTCACGTTCAATCTTGGCCAGCTCTAGTTTGAGTTTCATCGTTGCCAAATCAGTTTTATCTGCAATATAGTAAGTTTCATGAGTTTCAGAGTCTATCTTACCTTGCTCTAGGAAATGATCCAGCAACAGGTTGTGTATTTCACTCTTGTTGGCTTGGTAGGGAACTGTTAGTTGATACTCATGTGCAAGAGTTTGTAATTCAGTCTTCTTGGCACGACTTAAAGTCCCTATTTCACCTGCTGGATTTGCACGGAAAGCTTGGAGA
>NC_091160.1:23936105-24011105 GCF_040958095.1 Procambarus clarkii
CAAACATGTTTCATTGAATATGACCATTCAATGTTCTCTCATTGAGAGTTCTCTCACATTGACAGTGGCTTGATGGAAAATGCAGACTGACCCCATACTCATCTGGTGCCTTCGGGAAGTGGAGATGTTTGGGATATATATCTCGAACTATCTACTTCTTTTGTAAGGTCTGATGGTGTAGTGGGTTAAAGCATACTAGTTATGCCAGCTACTGGAAGGTAGTTGTGCTTTCTGGGTTCGAGTCCCACTGGTGGGTGTTGTCCAAAGATTATATATATACATATATATATGTATTATATATATATATATAAATATACAACTTTAGAACACTTTCCCACCAGGAGACTCGAACCCTAGCCAGCACAGAAGCCTTCCAGCAACTGGCATAACAGGTACGCCTTAACCCGCTCCACCACCTGCTCAGACCCTTAGAGCACTAGAGCAAGTGAGGGGTCATTTATACGTTTATTTCATCAAGTCCCTGTTAATATGGAAAGACACAGTGTCTATGCTTAAGGCACAACTCTCCTAAACACGAGAGTGAAGTATACAACTTTAGAACACTTTCCCACCAGGAGACTCGAACCCTAGCCAGCACAGAAGCCTTCCAGCAACTGGCATAACAGGTACGCCTTAACCCGCTCCACCACCTGCTCAGACCCTTAGAGCACTAGAGCAAGTGAGGGGTCATTTATACATTTATACAACCTCAGCGTCACTGAGGTTGGTACACTCTGTCGGGCCAGGTGCCGCCTTTTGATAATTATTTACTCGCTGTGGTCTATCGAGCAAGAGGTGGATGTAGGCTTCAGGCATAGACCAGATTGGTCTAGGCATAGTCCAGTCTGTGAAGGGAGAGGTTGGTAACATTAATAATATTAGACATTAAAAATAGTTTAGAGCAAATATGTGGTTACAAAAAAGTAATATAACTGCAATTTCTGAAACCTGGATTAATATAGATGCCCGAAATTTTAATTTCCTGTGCATTATATTAGAAAGTTTAAATATTTCTCTTTTAAAACTAACAGGAAAGGAGAAAAGGTAACTGTATTTGTTGATGAAATTGAAAGGTGTAAAAAAAGTGAACCGTGTTAAATTCTCTAAACATTAATATAAAAGTGAAGCTTCATTCAGTTATTTTAATGTTAAAATTATTTACTTTGACCTATGACTGTTCCACACATTATTTAGGGAGACTGCAATAAATTGCGTCTCTAGAGAATAACCGGCAAAGGACCTTTTACTGTAAACAATATAATTAGACCATCATGAGTGTAAAACGCAAATCGATACAAGTAAATGTTAACTTGATGCATAGTTTGGTGTTGGTCTTAATGTCTATCAACAACCTGGCGGGTTATTAAGGCAACTTCAAGTGCTTACTGACCAACCAGCAAGCATACTCTGGGTCTGGGCATAGTCCAGACCCAGAGTATTCTGCCTATATGGGCCCGGAAGTGGAGTATCTCTCTCACATCCGTAGGACTTCATACAAAAGTACATCACAATATGAAATTAAAGACGGGTGAAGTGCAGGAAAATTGTTTATAACCTTCAGATCTAGAACAAATTTATGTAGATATTCTTAAATCTATTTTGGCGGGTGGGAGAGGGGTTAGGGAGGGAAATGATTAACTTGTTACCTAAAACCAATATAATTGTATTTCAATGTACCCCTTAAGGCTAACAGAACACCTTGCTCTATATACTGTGCTCGTGATACTTTTATTCAGTGAAGAAAATTGTACAGAATAATCTATCAAAAATGTTATCTTTTTAAAACATAAAGCGCAGAGCAACTTTATTCCTAGCATTAAAAATCTCTTAACATAGGTACATTAAAAGTATAACTGTATTTGACTGTAATGAGAAGTATAAAGAACCAATCTGTGGAGTAATTGTTAGCAAAACTCTCATCTCGTGTCATCCAAGAGATGGTCGTGGATTCGACTCTCGCCAGGTAGGAACGAATGGGTACTGTTCCATCTGCGTTTGCCCCCCCCCCCACCCCCCAACCCCACGTCTGTATCCCAACAATGCTTTGTTCCTTGTTAAATAAAACGTTTATTGCATCATGTTTTCTGGAAAGATAGAAACTTTCAATGTGACAAAAAAAAAAAATAGTGTTGAGTCTATTGATTCAAAGTACGAAATAATAGCCGGAATTCATACTATTTTAAATTGCACAAAAATATATTACAAAAAATTATTAGTTTGGAAATAAACTTGAAAACAAAAGTTTATACAAATACCAATGGCGAATCATTCTGGCAAATATTTAGTTAATTACGCAAATAAAATTGACAGATACAATTCAGATTGACTGATATGAATAACGTAGATCAAAATAGACCTATACAAATTAGAACGACATGTGGGAATGCAACTGTCTTCAAAAGAGACCTGCCTAATATGGGTCAATAGGCCCAACTGACATCAGACCTGCTGACATCAGACCGCCCGACATCAGACCGCCCGACATCAGACCACCGAACACCAGACCAGCCGACATCAGACTAGCCGACATCAGACCAGCCGACATCAGACCAGCGAACATCAGACCAGCCGACATCAGACCAGCTGACATCAGACCAGCCGACATCAGACCACATGACAGTAGACCAGCCGACATCAGATCTGCCGACATCGGACCACATGACATCAGACCAGCCGAAATCAGACCACCTGATATCAGACCAGCCGACATCAGACCACATGACATCAGAGCAGCTGACATCAGACCAGCTGACATCAGACCAGCCGACATCAGACCACCTGACAGACCAGCCTACCTCAGACCAGCAGACATCAGACCATCCGACATCGGACCACATGACATCAGACCAGCCGACATCAGACCACCTGACATCAGACCAGCCGACATCAGACCACATGACATCAGACCAGCTGACATCAGACAAGCTGACAACAGACAAGCCAACATCAGACCAGCTGACATCAGACCACCTGACATCGGACCAGCCGACATCGGACCTGCCGACATCGGACCAGCCGACATCAGACCACCTGACAGACCAGCCGACATGATACCAGCCAACCTCAGCCCAGCCGACATCAGACCACCTTGTGGGAAAAACCTGCTGGGATTGATATGAGAGGAGACTACCAGGGACTTGAACTGAACTAAATGAAAAAATTACTGTCTGCAAATTAATTCAACTAAAATCTCTAGCTAGGGTTGTAAATCCTAGCTCCTCTTTTCCTAATGACAGATTGTGGGCTGTAAGGGGCAGGTGGGGTGAATGAATTAGTTGATAGGTTGATTGAAGATTCACAGTCCACCTGCCAACAGGTATTCTCACATCAGCTTGTATTTTATACAAGGATAAGATTCATTAAATTCAGTTATATAACTGAACACTGGCTCTGTTTAAATCAGAGATTTAAACATGTACATAGTCTAGCCTAGCAACATAACTATTAACAGCCAATATATTCTTATACTATAAACAACAATTTAAATAGTAAAAGTATAATAAATGACCTTAAATGTAGTCTAAGTACTGTTAATTAAGTACTATAAATTATATTTAATTAAATGAACATATATGATAACTTAAAAAATAACTAAGCAAGCAATTGTTAACTTAATTTATATTTTCAAGTATATATGCAATGTATTTATATTCAATTTATATGATGTACAGTCAGCTTGACTGAATCTCTTCCAACACCATGGATACTCATGAGGTTTTATTTACTTATTGCAGCTGAATCTTTTCTCACATAATGGACACTCATGAAGTCTAGTGCTTGGATAAAGATTCTACTGCTGCTCTACTATATAAATAAACTTACTGAGATATGAGGCGTTGCCTCGCTTTATAACTGACAGACAGACTTATAGAATATTAAAGTCACACAAGCATACAAATGGCCAACTATATACCAAAATAACCTCAATATACTTCTCTGAATGCCGGTGTGCTTGTCTGACAAGGTATGCCAGACTGATAACTCTCTTGTCGTGAGTTTAGGCACGATATTTTATTTCACAGCGTTGCTGTATGATGTACTAGTAGCGTTGCTACGTGATTTTTCTATAACTGCTTTGCAAAAGATGAGGGTTGATGGTGAAGGTGGAGCCAAGTCACTGTGTGCTCCACTCTACACTTATAGATATAAATGTTCTAGGGATATTCCTTGTAGATATTGTCCAGGTACTCCCCCAGTTCTAGAGAGTATTCACTGGTGATAAAGATAATTAGATAAGATGTCCTGAGCTAAATAATGTTTGCTAAGGATCTGTCACTGTTCACTCAGTTGTAAACAAACGTGAAGTGCCACGGGGTGTGTTCATGGGTGCTTCTTGTTCCCAAGATGCCTCTCCCTCCCCTTGAGAAGGGGTAGCTTTCAATGAATATTGATTGATTATTTTTACAGTCTAGACTTATGATTGAGATAAGATGTGATTATAATATAATTAGATATAGTATTTAAAGATTATAAGTAGTACTTGATAGTACTACTGATTCTTATTAAGGATTCGATTTATTATCTCTACCGGAAGAGATTAATGTTCCAATAGTTTTTTAATTAAGAAATCCTTCCAGAAGCTTCTGGATCCTTGAGAGATCATGCACAAAGTCACGTAGGCATCTAGAGGGCCCTATTGCGTACCTGATCATAGTGACATTTTCATCTAGGATCAAGCTGTATAATGAATCTATTATGATTCGGATATGATTTTGTATGATTTGATATGATTTTGATACGATTTAGATATGATATATATATATGATACAGAAATTATATAGAAATTATACATTTCTTAGATGATTATTAGATATGGTGGATAAAATTTGCCACAGCTTCCAGAGGGAGAGAACTGGCGCAGAGTCCAATATTAAGGACAATAGTAACCATATGTATTTATTTACTCTCCATTGGATTGATAATACAAGTGCTAATTTTGCTTGCACTTTTGTGCTGCTGTCCGTTGTGAACGATTGTGTCTGTTAGGAGTCTGTGGGTCAAGTGGAGTTAGAGGGCCTTGAGGTCTCTCAGGATCTAACTGCAGCTGGCTCACTGATTCCATGTGGATGAGTTTGTCCAATGTCTTCAGGGAAGTTGTTCCTTTAGACAGGATTTTGACTATTCTCAAAATCCCCTGGCTATCTGGATGGACTGAGACAACTTTACCTAATGGCCAGTCAGCCCTAGGGCCATCACTGTCTACCAAGACAATATCGCCAGGTTGGAGATTAGATATATTATGTGGGGCATTGGCTCCATAATGATCTTCTCATAGAGATGTAAGATATTCTTTTGTCCAAACATCATTCCATTTTTGGATTATGCTGGACAGATGCTTATACCCCTGAACCAACTCGCTCTGACCCACATATGATTGATCTCTGATCTCATCATCCACTAGAGATGGTACCGGAGTCAGAAGTCTTCCATACATTAGGTGGGCAGGACTTAATGGCTCATGTTGAGTAGGATCATCAGACAAGTAAGTCAACGGCCGGTTATTCACCCTTGATTCTATTTCCGTGATTACTGTCTGGAGTTCTTGAAGATTGATTTTCTGACGGTGTAGAGATTTTCTCAAGGATCTTTTGACAGTTCCTATTAACCGTTCATAAAATCCTCCGTGCCATGGGGCTCTCGGAGGGATAAATTTCCATCTTCAATGACGCTGTTCCCGTGTGGAAGTAACTGCAGGATGGGAGCATATTTCCCGTAGACATGCTTCTCCAGCTACCAAGTTTGCTCCGTTATCTGAAATCATCAGCTTAGGGCATGATCAGCGTGCTGCGAATCTGCGGAAAGCTTGAATAAATGATTGAGCAGTCATATCGGGTGTTACCTCTAAATGTACTGCCCTGGTGGTAGCACAGGTGAACAGACAGATGTATGCTTTGATAGGTTGCTTATCTGCAGTCCCTGTTAGATATATTGCTCCTGTATAATCTACTCCAGTCGTTTCGAAAGGGTGTAGATGGACCACTTGTTCCTTTGGTAGAGGTGGTGGCCCTGTATAAGAGCAAGTTCTTGCATCGTACCTTCGGCATATCATGCAATTCTTCAAGATTGATATGACTGACTGTCTTCCATGAGGAATCCAGTATTGCTGTCTGATTTGTGTGAGTGTCTAACACTCCTCTATGTTTGATGATTTGTTGATATGTCTGTAACACAATCAACCTTGTGATCCAATGATTTTTTGGTAAAAGCCATGGATGCACGGTATCTAGATTGATATCTGCGTGTTTAAGTCTCCCTCCACAACGCAGAATGTTGTGATTTTCTTGGTCTATCCACAGACTGAGATTGTATTTTAACTTATGCGGACGATTTTCATAGTTATTCCCATAAGTTTCTCTCTGGGCTTGTCTTACCCAATAGATAAGTGCATCTGGAAAAGTGTATTTTATACCTCTTTTCCTGAGATATTGAAACACAGTCTGTGTTACATTGATTAATTTGATGAGCGAGGAGTAACGAGTACAATCCAAGACTGATATTTGAGCGTGCTGCCTGGTGGTAGTTATGGTTTGTGTTGTAATGACGTGTGGCTTTTGTTCAGGCCAACTTCCATTCACTAACCATCGAGGCCCATGAAACCAAATATCTGCCTTTGCAAACTGTTTAAATGCCATACCTCTTGATAAGAGATCAGCTGGATTATTTTTTGTTGGTACATGCATCAGTTGAAAGCCTGCGGAAATTTCTTTAATTTCCAAGACGCGATTTTTTACATATGGAGTCGGACAGTTGTCATTTTGTACCCATTGTAAGACAACTTCATTGTCAAACCATATAATGACATCTTTGAAGTTCATGGTAGACAAGACTTGTTTGATATGCACTGCTAAGCGTGTGCCAGTTAGCAGTGCTGTTAGTTCCATCTGAGGCAAAGTCCTCTTTTTTAATGGAGTGACTCTGGCATTAGAGGTGATAAGATATGATTGATTGGAAGTCACTAAGTAAGCACAAGCTCCAAAGGCTTTGGCTGACGAGTCTGCGAATACATGTAGTACTTCTTCATTTTCCTCGACTATGTGTCTTGGAAAGATTATCTTTTCGACTAAAGTTTGTTCTTGAGCCACTTCCATCCAAGCTTTTTGTAACTGGATTGGTAGTGGATCATCCCTACCAACTTTAGTCTTCCAAGCTTCTTGCACCAATAAACGCCACTTGATAGTCAAAGGATTTAGTAGACCAAGTAGGTCGAATACTTTACTAACTTGTGAAAGCAAATCCCTTTTTGTAGCAATGCAATAATTTACTGGTACAGCTCTGATTTGAATTGTGTCCAAGATTAGATCCCACTCCATACCGAACACGATTTGTGATTCTGGTACGTGATATTCAGGGTAATCTCTTGCTATTTGATTATTCAATGTTGCATTATTAGAGGCCCAAGATTGTAGTGGCATGTTGGCACCATGTAGCTCCTTGTTGGCCTCTTAATATAATTGTAACAGTTCAATAGTACTGTTAACTATCCCTTGAAAATTATCTACATATAGATTCTGACTGATTATAAAGTCTTATAGGGACGTGATGATTTCTTCAGATGAGTATCTAGAGTTACTTGCAATAGAAATGGACTGCTTGTCGCGCCAAAAAGAACGGATGAGAATCTGTAAGTCACTATAGGACTATTGATATCTTCTGGGTTCTCTACCCATAGAAACTTAGTGAAGTCTCTATCTTCTTCCTGCAAGCCGACTCTTAGAAAGGCCTTACTAATATCTGCTGAATACGCATATTTGTTAAGTCTAAACTTCAACAGTATGTCATACAATTTCTGAGTTAGACTTGGACCTGTTTGCAAACAATCATTTAGACTGGTTTCTTGGGGTCCAGATTTACAGCTACAATTAAAAACTATCCGTAAAGGAGTCGTTTTGGATTCTCTCATTACAGCCATGTGAGGTAAAAAATGGCCTGTTTGCTTATTGTCATGTTTCATGACTTCAATGAATTTATTTTTTAATTGTTGAGCAATAATCTCATGATAGAGTTTTAAATGCTCAGGCCTTTTTCTTAGCTTTGCTAATTGAGATTTAAATTGACTGGAAGCCATGTGATAATTGGTAAGTAAGGTTTTATGGTTGATTTTCCATGGTAGCCTTACCCAGTATTGTCCATCATGGTACTGTACAGTTTCTAAGTACTGATTTTATGCACAGACATCATCAGGACTTGGTTGTTCAGGAATTATTCCTATGGCATCAAGTTCCCACAATTGATGTACAGATTCCAATCCATCATCAATCATGTTGGGGATTTTAAGTGGGGACTGTTCTTTGCCTAGTCACGCCACGATTACAGTTTCCATATGATGTGACTTTTCAGGAGTTGAAGGTTCAAGATCTAGTATAAGTCCTGTCATCAATATGCTTCCTGCTGATTTGAGTATATTCATACCCATACATTCCTCTGATCCCAGAATGAATCGATGATAGTAGTCAGCTCCAATCAGGATTCCAATATCCCCTATGTAGTCAGAATCAAGCAGAGGATCTGCTAATTGGATTCCTTTTTCTTTTAGGAATTTAATTGTGGCTGCCAGACCAGTCACTTCCATTTCAGTAGGTATTTTATCAACTACTATGGCTTCGACTGTCCTTTGGGATGTACCTAGACAGACAATGAGTTGTACTACCGGAAAGGTTCTACGACCTGAATTGGTAAAAAACCCTGATATAGATATAAATACTTGCTTTGAAGATTTAAGTTGTAAATCTTCTGCCATCTTTTTACTGATAAAGGTTTTCTGTGACCCTTGATCAAAAAAGCCTCTAGTTTGAATACAAATTCCTTGATTGCATAGTTCTAGCTGTGCAGTAGGCAATATGGCTGTTGTAACAATTTCTGTATCTAAGGCATTGACATTACTCATTACTGTACAGAATTGTACGGCTGTTGTGGTATTATCATCTTTTGGCTTTGCCTGAGATGCAGGTTGATTATTGGATGTCTGTAATCTGGATTGAGTGTTGATATCACCACAGAGTGCTGTGTGATGTACACTTTTATGACAATATTGGCAATTCTGCAATTGAGTGTTACACTCACTTGTATCATGCTTCCATAGACAACGGATGCACCTGTTCAGAGATTTCAGTCGATTGATTCGACTGGCATGGTCTTCATAAAGTGTGCATTGATAAATATTATGTGCTTCTTGACAGAATAAACATTTTGGGCCACTTGCAGCTCCTTTTGTTTTATCTGTCTTGGGAGCTTGATTTCCTACAGTTCTGTTAACTGTGGGGAATATAGCATAAGAGCCAACATTACTCTGTTTCCACTTTGCAGAAGAGGAGTTTTGTTGCCTTGATTTTTGACTGCCAGTTTGGACATTTTTGTTTTTGTCCGTGGATTCACCTTAAGTGATTTTATCTTGTGATATGATATTGTTACAAATATGTAACACTTGTAGGTATGTAATTACATGCAAGTAGGTCATACTAGCATGTAACACTTGTACTCCTCCAAGGATTTCCTTAAAGGAAATACAGAAATACAGCACACACAGAAATTGCACACAGAAATAACATCACATGAGACCAGAAGACATGGCAGGATGTGCAGAATTCCCCCGTTGAAAAACAGAGGTGCAACTAGTACTCTGAGAGAGAACTCTATCAACATCAGAGGTCCGAGACTGTTCAACACGCTTCCACTACACATAAGGGGCATAACTGGCCGACCCCTCACAGTGTTCAAGAGAGAACTGGATAAGCACCTCCAAACGTTACCTGATCAACCAGGCTGTGACTCGTACGTCAGGCTGCGAGCAGCCGCGTCCAACAGCCTGGTTGATCAGTCCGGCAACCAGGAGGCCTGGTCGACGACCGGGCCGTAGGGACGCTAAGCCCCGGAAGCACCTCAAGGTAACCTCAAGGTAAGGTAAGGATGAATTGTGTTTACTAGTTGTGTTTTTGCGGGGGTTGAGCTTTGCTCTTTCGGCCCACCTCTCAACTGTCAATCAACTGTTTACTAACTTTTTTTTTTTTTTCCCCACACCACACACTCACACACCCCAGGAAGCAGCCCGTGGCAGCTGACTAACTCCCAGGTACCTATTTACTGCTAGGTAACAGGGGCACTTAGGGTGAAAGAAACTTTGCCCATTTGTTTCTGCCTCGTGCAGGAATCGAACCCGCGCCACAGAATTACGAGTCCTGCGCGCTATCCACCAGGCTACGAGGCCCCCCCCCCCGAGCCCCCCCCCCCCCTTGTATCTGTAATAATGTGTATCTACATTATTCATGATGTGATGAAGCATTTTGCTTTTTATTTTTTTCTTGGCTTTGCCTTTTCTATTAAGTCTCTTTGAGATGCTTGATTGCCTTCTGATTTTCTGAGGCTGCTTTCATTCCAGTGAAAGAATGAAATTAGGTGATCAAGACTATATTCTTGGATTAAGATAGTTATCTTAGATGGATGATAATACTTGTATTGACATTGTCAATGGGCTGTTAGCCTTTCAGATTGTAGATTAGTGATGAGGGGCTGTTTAGCCATTCAGATTGTGATGTGAGATTAAGATTAATCTTAATCCCCAATGGTAGACTATTGTAGCCAAGTGATGATGACATTTGTCTATCACCTGATTTAAATGGTCTGTAGGCTGTAGATTCAAGTGATTTCTTTTAGACACTTTGTGTCTTATTATTTTCTGTTTCAGCAGCTGGTGGAATACTGTTAGCCATTTTGACTTTTTCCGAGTTTCGGAGATTCTGAGATATTTTCTTTTTTCTGATATATATGTTTAATGTAATGTAATTTCATAAATGAGCTTTCCTGTCTACTTAGGTAATGATTCCAAAGATCATCCTTCATTTCCTCCCTGGAATCTGGATGTAGCAGGTGTTCAATTATCAAAAGTACTGTAATAATTTGGTTTGTGATCCGAATGCACCGTATGCGCGAAATCGGTAAATCTTGTAATAATCTTTTAAAAATAGTAAATGGCACTATTTTTGCAAAGTTATTACAAGATCTGTTACCCTAATAATTGTTTGATAAAATACAGTAGAATGCCTACTGGTTTTACCTGTAATAGGGTTTGATACATTTAATTATGGTTAGATTGTAATGAAATGCTCTTACAGTGATAAAAACACTTTTTAAAAATATTATGTAATGAGCAGCTCTGAAAATCAGTTGATTAGAGATAATGCTAGATAATTCACTTAAATATGTATATATGTTACCACAACTGAGGTAGATAATGGTATATATGATTAAGATGCAGTTGTGTCTGTGACACTGATATACTTAAGTACTGTGTTTTTTTAACACAGAACAGTATTTGTATGCTATGAATGCTTACTAGTTAATGGATATGGTGTCTTAAGCCACTGCAAACAATTTGTTTACTTAGATATATAGCTATGATAAATATTGGCTGCTAGCTAGGTTAGGCTAGAATATGTAAAAATTATTCCAATGCAAAATCAAGAAATTTCTTATATATTTGCTGGAATAATATTCGGTAAATGAAGGACCAAAAATATGGTCTGAAGTGTACTGATATAACCTTCTAGGTTCAAAGGACCAAAAATATCTAGGTTCAAGAATTATTATCTATGTACGAAGGACCAAAAATATCTAGGTTCGAAGGACCAAAAAATGTGGGAAAAACCTGCTGGGATTGATATGAGAGGAGACTACCAGGGACTTGTACTGAACTAAATGAAAAAATTACTGTCTGCAAATTAATTCAACTAAAATCTCTAGCTAGGGTTGTAAATCCTAGCTCCTCTTTTCCTAATGACAGATTGTGGGCTGTAAGGGGCAGGTGGGGTGAATGAATTAGTTGATAGGTTGATTGAAGATCCACAGTCCACCTGCCAACAGGTATTCTCACATCAGCTTGTATTTTATACAAGGATAAGATTCATTAAATTCAGTTATATAACTGAACACTGGCTCTGTTTAAATCAGAGATTTAAACATGTACATAGTCTAGCCTAGCACCATAACTATTAACAGCCAATATATTCTTATACTATAAACAACAATTTAAATTGTAAAAGTATAATAAATGACCATAAATGTAGTTTAAGTACTGTTAATTAAGTACTAGAAATTATATTCAATTAAATGAACTTATATGATAACTTAAAAAATAACTAAGAAAGCAATTGTTAACTTAATTTATATATTCAAGTATATATGCAATGTATTTATATTCAATTTATATGATGTACAGTCAGCCTGACTGAATCTCTTCCAACACCATCGACACTCATGAGATTTTATTTACTTATTGCGGCTGAATATTTTCTCACATAATGGACACTCAATAGGTCTAGTGCTTGGATAAAGATTCTACTGCTACTCTACTATATAAATAAACTTACTGAGATATGAGGCGTAGCCTCACTTTATAACTGACAGACAGACTTATAGAATATTAAAGTTGCACAAGCATACAATTGGCCAATTATATACCAAAATATCCTCAATATACTTCTCTGAAAGCCGGTGTGCCTGTCTGACAAGGAGTGCCAAACTGATAACTCTCTTGTCGCGAGTTTACGCACGATATTTTATTTCACAGCGTTGCTGTATGATGTACTAGTAGCGTTGCTACGTGATTTTTCTGCAACTGCTTTGCAAAAGATGAGGGTTGATGGTGAAGGTGGAGCCAAGTCACTGTGTGCTCCACTCTACACTTGTAGATATAAATGTTCTAGGGATATTCCTTGTAGATATTGTCTAGGTACTCCCCCAGTTCTAGAGAGTATTCACTGGTGATAAAGATGATTAGATAAGATGTCCTGAGCTAAATAATGTTCGCTAAGGATCCGTCACTGTTCACTCAGTTGTAAATAAAAGCGAAGTGCCGCCGGGTGTGTATGAACGCTTCTTATTCCCAAGATGCCCCTCCCTCTCCTTGAGAAGGGTAGCTTTCAATGAATATTGATTGATTATTTTTACAGTTTACACTCATGATTGAGAGAAGATGTGATTATAATATAATTAGATATAGGATTTAAAGATTATAAGTAGTACTTGATAGTACTACTGATTCTTATTATGGATTCGATTTATTATCTCTACCGGAAGCGATTAATGTTCCAATAGTTTTTTAATTAAGAAATGCTTCTAGAAGCTTCTGGATCCTTGAGAGATCATGCACAAAGTCACATAGGCATCTAGAGGGCCCTATTGCGTACGTGATCATAGTGACATTGTCATCTAGGATCAAGCTGTATAATGAATCTATTATGATTCGGATAAAATTTTGATATGATTTGATATGATTTTGATACGATTTATATATGATATAGATATGATACAGAAATAATATAGAAATTATACATTTCTTAGATGATTATTAGATATGGTGGGTAAAACTTCCCACACACCTGACAGACAGCCGACATCAGACCACCTGACAGACAGCCAACATCAGACCACCTGACAGATCAGCCAACATCAGACCAGCCGACATCAGACCACCTGACAGACCAGCCGACATCAGACCACCTGACACACCAGCCGACATCAGACCATCTGACAGACCAGCCAACATCAGACCATCTGACAGACCAGCCAACATCAGACCACCTGGCAGACCAGCCAACATCAGACCACCTGACAGATCAGCCGACATCTGACCACCTGACAGACCAGCCAACATCAGACCACCTGACATTTCGTCCCTTTGTATGTGAATAACCAGAAGTGACCTCTCTCTCTCCAACCCCCCCCCCCCCCCCCCGCGGTTGGTTGACAGACTCACTACCAGGTGTCGGGGTGGGAGTCGAGTGTCAGCTACACCCCGCACAGTGAACTCGACTACGGCACTCTGCTCTGCTGGGGGTTCAACGCCGTCGGCAGACAACACCATCCCTGCGTCTTCCACGTCTTTCCTGCAGGTGAGATGGGCGAGTGGGGGAGGAGGGGGGGGACTTCATGCTGTTCTTTTGTGATATTCTCAGGGTGTTCTTTAGTGCTGTTCTCAGGGTGTTCTTTAGTGCTGTTCTCAGGGTGTTCTTTAGTGCTGTTCTCAGGGTGTTCTTTAGTGCTGTTCTCAGGGTGTTCTTTAGTGCTGTTCTCAGGGTGTTCTTTAGTCCTGTTCATGCACTGCAAACAGTCCTTTCAGAGTCCTCGCTCTGTGCACACACACATTCTCCTCCCGCTATAGTCACGGTGTCCTCCCGCTATAGTCACGGTGTCCTTCCGCTATAGTCACAGTGTCCTCCCGCTTTACTCACGGTGTCCTCCCGCTTTACTCACGGTGTCCTCCCGCTATAGTCACGGTGTCCTCCCGCTATAGTCATGGTGTCCTCCCGCTATAGTCACGGTGTCCTCCTGCTATAGTCACGGTGTCCTCCCGCTATAGTCACACTGTCCTCCCGCTATAGTCACATTGTCCTCCCGCTATAGTAACGCTGTCCTCCCGCTATAGTCACAGTGTCCTCCCGCAATAGTCAGTGTCCTACTGCTATAGTCACATTATCCTGCCGCTAAAGTCACGCAGTCCTCCCGCTATAGTCACAGTGTCCTCCCGCTATAGTCACAGTGTCCTCCCGCTACAGTCACAGTGTCATCCCGCTATAGTCACGGTGTCCTCCCGCTATAATCACAGTGTCCTCCCGCTATAGTCACGGTGTCCTCCCGCTATAGTCACGGTGTCCTCCTACTATAAACACGCTGTCCTCCCTCTATAGTCACAGTGTCTTCCCGCTATAGTCACGCTGTCCTCCCACTATAGTGGTAGTGTCCTCCCGCTACAGTCACGGTGTCGTCCCGCTATAGTCACGCATTCCTCCCACAATAGTCACAGTGTCTTCCCACTATAGTCATGGTGTCCTACCGCTATAGTCACGGTGTCCTCCCACTATCAACACGCTGTCCTCCCGGTATACTCACAGTGTCCTCCCGCTATAGTCACGGTGTCCTCCCGCTATAGTCAAACTGTTATCCCTCTATAGTCAAAGTGTCCTCCTGCTATAGTCACGGTGTGCTCCCACTATAGTCACGGTGTCCTCCCACTATAGTCACGGTGTCCTCCCACTATAGTCACGGTGTCCTCCCACTATAGTCACGGTGTCCTCCCACTATAGTCACGGTGTCCTCCCACTATAGTCACACTGTCATCCCACTATAATCACAGTGTCCTCCCACTATAGTCAAGGATTCCTCCCACTATAGTCACACTGTAATTCTGCTATAGTCACAGTGTCCTCATACTATAGTCACGGTGTCCTCCCGCTATAGTCAAGGTATCCTCCCACTATAGTCACACTGTTCACCCGCTATAGTCACAGTGTCCTCCCACTATAGTCACAGTGTCCTCCTGCTATAGTCACGGTGTCCTCCCACTATAGTCATAGTGTCCTCTTGCTATAGGCACGGTGTCCTCCCACTATAGTCACACTGTCCTCCCGCTATAGTCACGGTTTCCTCCCACTATAGTCACGGTGTTCTCCCACTATAGCCACAGTGTCCTCCTGCTATAGTCACGGTGTCCTGCTATAGACACAGTGTTCTCCCACTATAGTCACGGTGTCCTCCCGCTATAGTCATGGTATCCTCCCACTATAGTCACACTGTCCTCCCGGTATAGTCACGGTGTCCTCCCACTATAGTCACAGTGTCCTCCTGCTATAGTCACATTGTCCTCCCACTATAGTCATAGTGTCTTCTTGCTATAGGCACGGTGTCCTCCAACTATAGTCACACTGTCCTCCCGCTATAGTCACGGTTTCCTCCCACTATAGTCACGGTGATCTCCCACTATAGTCACAGTGTCCTCCCGCTATAGTCACGGTGTCCTGCTATTGTCACAGTGTCCTCCCACTATAGTCACGGTGTCCTCCCACTATAGTCACGGTGTCCTCCCACTATAGTCACGGTGTCCTCCCGCTATAGTCACGGTGTCCTCCCGCTATAGTCACGGTGTCCTCCCGCTATAGTCACAGTGTCCTCCCGCTTTACTCACGGTGTCCTCCCGCTATAGTCACGGTGTCCTCCCGCTTTAGTCACGGTGTCCTCCCGCTATAGTCATGGTGTCCTCCCGCTATAGTCACGGTGTCCTCCTGCTATAGTCACAGTGTCCTCCCGCTATAGTCACACTGTCCTCCCGCTATAGTCACATTGTCCTCCCGCTATAGTAACGCTGTCCTCCCGCTATAGTCACAGTGTCCTCCCGCTATAGTCACAGTGTCCTACTGCTATAGTCACATTATCCTGCCGCTATAGTCACGCAGTCCTCCCGCTATAGTCACAGTGTCCCCCCGCTATAGTCACAGTGTCCTCCCGCTACAGTCACGGTGTCATCCCGCTATAGTCACGGTGTCGTCCCGCTATAATCACAGTGTCCTCCCGCTACAGTCACGGTGTCCTCCCGCTATAGTCACGGTGTCCTCCCACTATAAACACAGTGTCCTCCCTCTATAGTCACAGTGTCTTCCCGCTATAGTCACGCTGTCCTCCCACTATAGTGGTAGTGTCCTCCTGCTACAGTCACAGTGTCTTCCCGCTATAGTCACGCTGTCCTCCCACAATAGTCACAGTGTCTTCCCACTATAGTCATGGTGTCCTCCCGCTATAGTCATGGTGTCCTCCCACTATAAACACGCTGTCCTCCCGGTATACTCAGTGTCCTCCCGCTATAGTCACGGTGTCCTCCCGCTATAGTCAAACTGTTATCCCTCTATAGTCAAAGTGTCCTCCTGCTATAGTCACGGTGTGCTCCCACTATAGTCACGGTGTCCTCCCACTATAGTCACGGTGTCCTCCCACTATAGTCACAGTGTCCTCCCACTATAGTCACGGTGTCCTCCCACTATAGTCACGGTGTCCTCCCACTATAGTCACGGTGTCCTCCCACTATAATCACAGTGTCCTCCCACTATAGTCACACTGTAATTCTGCTATAGTCACAGTGTCCTCATACTATAGTCACGGTGTCCTCCCGCTATAGTCAAGGTATCCTCCCACTATAGTCACACTGTTCGCCCGCTATAGTCACAGTGTCCTCCCACTATAGTCACAGTGTCCTCCTGCTATAGTCACGGTGTCCTCCCACTATAGTCATAGTGTCCTCTTGCTATAGGCACGGTGTCCTCCCACTATAGTCACACTGTCCTCCCGCTATAGTTACGGTTTCCCCCCACTATAGTCACGGTGTTCTCCCACTATAGCCACAGTGTCCTCCTGCTATAGTCACGGTGTCCTGCTATAGACACAGTGTTCTCCCACTATAGTCACGGTGTCCTCCCGCTATAGTCATGGTATCTTCCCACTATAGTCACACTGTCCTCCCGGTATAGTCACGGTGTCCTCCCACTATAGTCACAGTGTCCTCCTGCTATAGTCACGGTGTCCTGCTATAGACACAGTGTTCTCCCACTATAGTCACGGTGTCCTCCCGCTATAGTCATGGTATCCTCCCACTATAGTCACACTGTCCTCCGGGTATAGTCACGGTGTCCTCCCACTATAGTTACATTGTCCTCCCGCTATAGTCACGGTTTCCTCCCACTATAGTCACGGTGATCTACCACTATAGTCACAGTGTCCTCCCGCTATAGTCACGGTGTCCTGCTATTGTCACAGTGTCCTCTCACTATAGTCACGGTGTCCTCCCACTATAGTCACGGTGTCCTCCCACTATAGTCACGGTGTCCTCCCGCTATAGTCACGGTGTCCTCCCGCTATAGGCACGGTGTCCTGCTATTGTCACAGTGTCCTTCCACTATAGTCACAGTGTCCTCCCACTATAGTCACGGTGTCCTCCCGCTATAGTCACGGTGTCCTCCCGCTTTAATCACGGGCTCCTGCAATTGTCACAGTGTCCTCCCTCTATAGTCCCACTGTCCTCCCGCTATAGTCACAGTGTCCTCCCGCTATAGTCACATTATCCTCCCGCTATAGTCACGCAGTCCTCTCGCTACAGTCACGGTGTCCTGCCACTATAGTCACGGTGTCCTCCCGCTATAATCACAGTGTCCTCCCGCTATAGTCACAGTGTCCTACCGCTATAGTCACATTATCCTCTCGCTATAGTCACGCAGTCCTCCCACTATAGTCAAACTGTTATCCCTCTATAGTCAAAGTGTCCTCCTGCTATAGTCACGGTGTGCTCCCACTATTGTCACGGTGTACTCCCACTATAGTCACGGTGTCCTCCCACTATAGTCACGGTGTCCTCCCACTGTAGTCACGGGGTCCTCCCACTATAGTCACGGTGTCCTCCCACTATAGTCACGGTGTCCTCCCACTATAGTCACGGTGTCCTCCAACTATAGTCAAGGAGTCCTCCCACTATAGTCACACTGTAATTCTGCTATAGTCACAGTGTCCTCCCACTATAGTCACACTGTCCTCCCACTATAGTCATAGTGTCCTCTTGCTATAGGCACGGTGTCCTCCCACTATAGTCACACTGTCCTCCTGCTATAGTCACGGTTTCCTCCCACTATAGTCACGGTGTTCTCCCACTATTGTCACAGTGTCCTCCCGCTATAGTCACGGTGTCCTGCTTTAGACACAGTGTTCTCCCACTATAGTCATGGTGTCCTCCCGCTATAGTCATGGTATCCTCCCACTATAGTCACACTGTCCTCCCGGTATAGTCACGGTGTCCTCCCACTATAGTTACAGTGTCCTCCGGGTATAGTCACGGTGTCCTCCCACTATAGTCACAGTGTCCTCTTGCTATAGGCACGGTGTCCTCACACTATAGTCACACTGTCCTCCCGCTATAGTCACGGTTTCCTCCCACTATAGTCACCCCGCCAAACAAACACCGAAACTACGACTTTGGTACAACGTTCGAACAAGTTTTAACACCTCCTAACCAGTTATAACAACCAATATAGTAAGTTGTAACAACGTTCTAATACGTCATAAACACGTTAAGCCAAGATGTAACAACTTTATTACAAGTTGTAAAAAGCGGAAAATAGAGACAGTTTCGGTTTGTGTTTCCAGGGACGGTGTTCTCCCACTATAGTCACAGTGTCCTCCCGCTATAGTCACGGTGTCCTGCTATTGTCACAGTGTCCTCCCACTATAGTCATGGTGTCCTCCCACTATAGTCACGGTGTCCTCCCGCTATAGTCACGGTGTCCTCCCGCTATAGTCACGGTGTCCTCCCGCTATAGTCACGGTGTCCTGCTATTTTCACAGTGTCCTCCCACTATAGTCACAGTGTCCTCCCACTATAGTCACGGTGTCCTCCCGCTATAGTCACGGTGTCCTCCTGCTTTAATCACGGGCTCCTGCTATTGTCACAGTGTCCTCCGTCTATAGTCCTACTGTCCTCCCGCTATAGTCACAGTGTCCTCCCACTATAGTCACATTATCCTCCCGCTATAGTCACGCAGTCCTCTCGCTACAGTCACGGTGTCCTCCTGCTATAGTCACGGTGTCCTCCCACTATAGTCATAGTGTCCTCCCACTATATTCACGGTGTCCTCCCGCTATAATCACGGGCTCCTGCTATTGTCACAGTGTCCTCCCGCTATAGCCACAGTGTCCTCCCGCTATAGTCACGGTGTCCTCCCGCTATAGACACGGTGTCCTCCCGCTATAGTCACGGGGTCCTCCCACTATATTCACGGTGTCCTCCCGCTATAATCACGGGCTCCTGCTATTGTCACAGTGTCCTCCCGCTATAGCCACAGTGTCCTCCCGCAATAGTCACGGTGTCCTCCCGCTATAGACACGGTGTCCTCTCGCTACAGTCACGGTGTCCTCCTGCTATAGTCACGGTGTCTTCCCGCTATAGTCACGCTGTCCTCCCACTATAGTCACAGTGTCTTCCCACTATAGTCATGGTGTCCTCCCGCTATAGTCACGGTGTCCTCCCTCTATAGTTATGGTGTCCTCCGGCTATAGTCACACTGTCCTCCTCCTATAGTCACGGTGTCCTCCCGCTATAGTCACGGTGTCCTCCCGCTATAGTCAAACTGTCCTCCCTCTATAGTCAAAGTGTCCTCCTACTATAGTCACGGTGTGCTCCCACTATAGTCACGGTGTCCTCCTACTATAGTCACGGTGTCCTCCCGCTATAGTCACGGTGTCCTCCTACTATAGTCACACTGTCCTCCCGCTATAGTCACGATGTCCTCCCACTATAGTCATAGTGTCCTCTTGCTATAGGCACGGTTTCCTCCCACTATAGTCACTGTGTTCTCCCACTATAGTCACAGTGTCCTCCCGCTATAGTCACGGTGTCCTGCTATTGTCACAGTGTCCTCCCACTATGGTCAGGGTGTCCTCCCGCTATAGTCACGGTGTCCTCCCGCTATAGTCGCGGTGTCCTCCCGCTATAGTCACGATGTCCTCCCACTATAGTCACCGTGTCCTCCCACTATTGTCACAGTGTCCTCCCACTATAGTCACCGTGTCCTCCCACTATTGTCACAGTGTCCTCCCACTATTGTCATAGTGTCCTCCCGCTATAGTCACGGTGTCCTCCCGCTATAGTCGCGGTGTCCTCCCGCTATAGTCGCGGTGTCCTCCCGCTATAGTCACGGTGTCTTCCCGCTATAGTCACGGTGTCCTGCTATTGTCACAGTGTCCTCCCACTATGGTCACGGTGTCCTCCCGCTATAGTCACGGTGTCCTCCCGCTATAGTCGCGGTGTCCTCCCGCTATAGTCACGGTGTCTTCCCGCTATAGTCACGGTGTCCTGCTATTGTCACAGTGTCCTCCCACTATAGTCACAGTGTCCTACCACTATAGTCACGGTGTCCTCCCGCTATAGTCACGATGTCCTCCCACTATAGTCACCGTGTCCTCCCACTATTGTCACAGTGTCCTCCCACTATTGTCACAGTGTCCTCCCGCTATAGCCACAGTGTCCTCCCGCTATAGTCACGGTGTCCTCCCACTATATTCACGGTGTCCTCCCACTATAGTCACGGTGTCCTCCCACTATAGTCACGGTGTCCTCCCACTATAGTCACGGTGTCCTCCCGCTATAGTCACGATGTCCTCCCACTATAGTCACCGTGTCTTCCCACTATTGTCACAGTGTCCTCCCACTATTGTCACAGTGTCCTCCCACTATAGTCACAGTGTCCTCCTACTATAGTCACGGTGTCCTCCCACTATATTCACGGTGTCCTCCCGCTATAGTCACGGTGTCCTCCCGCTATTGTCACAGTGTCCTCCCACTATTGTCACAGTGTCCTCCCGCTATAGCCACAGTGTCCTCCCGCTATAGCCACAGTGTCCTCCCGCTATAGTCACGGTGTCCTCCCGCTATAGTCACAGTGTCCTCCCGCTATAGTCACGGTGTCCTCCCGCTATAGACACGGTGTCCTCCCGCTATAGTCACGTGGTCCTCCCGCTATAGTCACGGGGTCCTGCTATAGTCACAGTGTCCTCCCGCTATAGTCACGGTGTCCTCCCGCTATAGACACGGTGTCCTCCCGCTATAGTCACGGTGTCCTCCCGCTATAGTCACGGTGTCCTCCCGCTATAGTCGCGGTGTCCTCCGGCTATAGTCACGGTGTCCTCCCGCTATAGTCACACTGTCCTCCTACTATAGTCACGCTGTCCTCCCGCTATAGTCACGGTGTCCTGCTATAGTCACGGTGTCCTCCCTCTATATTCCCACTGTCCTCCTGCTATAGTCAGGGTGTCTTCCCGCTATAGTCAGGGTGTCCTCCCGCTATAGTCACGGTGTCCTCCCGCTATAGTCACACTGTCCTCCCGCTATAGTCACACTGTCCTCCCGCTATAGTCACGGTGTTCTCCCGCTATAGTCACACTGTCCTCCCGCTATAGTCACACTGTCCTCCCACTATAGTCACGGTGTTCTCCCGCTATAGTCACGGTGTCCTCCCGCTATAGTCACGGTGTCCTCCCGCTATAGTCACGGTGTCCTCCCGCTATAATCACAGTGTCCTCCCGCTATAATCACAGTGTCCTCCCGCTATAGTCACGGTGTCCTCCCGCTATAATCACAGTGTCCTCTCGCTATAGTCACGGTGTCCTCCCACTATAGTCACGGTGTCCTCCCACTATAGTCACGGTGTCCTCCCGCTATAGTCACGGTGTCCTCCCGCTATAGTCACGGTGTCCTCCCGCTATAGTCACGGTGTCCTCCCGCTATAGTCACGGTGTCCTCCCGCTATAGTCACGGTGTCCTCCCGCTATAATCACGGTATCCTCCCGCTATAGTCACGGTGTCCTCCCGCTACAGTCACGGTGTCCTCCCGCTACAGTCACGGTGTCCTCCCGCTATAGTCACGGTGTCCTCCCGCTATAATCACAGTGTCCTCCCGCTATAGTCACGGTGTCCTCCCGCTATAATCACAGTGTCCTCCCGCTATAGTCACAGTGTCCTCCCGCTATAGTCACAGTGTCCTCCCGCTATAGTCACGGTGTCCTCCCGCTATAATCACAGTGTCCTCCCGCTATAGTCACGGTGTCCTCCCGCTGTAGTCACGGTGTCCTCCCGCTACAGTCACGGTGTCCTCCCGCTATAGTCACGGTGTCCTCCCGCTATAGTCACGGTGTCCTCCCGCTACAGTCACGGTGTCCTCCCGCTACAGTCACGGTGTCCTCCCGCTATAGTCACGGTGTCCTCCCGCTGTAGTCACGGTGTCCTCCCGCTACAGTCACGGTGTCCTCCCGCTATAGTCACGGTGTCCTCCCGCTATAGTCACGGTGTCCTCCCGCTATAGTCACGGTGGCCTCCCGCTATAGTCACGGTGGCCTCCCGCTATAGTCACGGTGTCTTCATTCATCAGCCTCATTGTTCGTTTTTACAGTCCCCATACCTTGCTCTTACGTGGAGTGGTGGCCCACTTTGGTGAAGTTGAGTGGTGGCCCCCTTTGTTGAAGTTGAGTGGTGGCCCCCTTTAGTCAAGTCGAGTGGCGGCCCCCTTTGATGAAGTCGAGTGGCGGCCCCCTTTGGTGAAGTCGAGTGGCGGCCCCCTTTGGTGAAGTCGAGTGGTGGCCCCCTTTGGTGAAGTCGAGTGGCGGCCCCCTTTGGTGAAGTCGAGTGGCGGCCCCCTTTGGTGAAGTCGAGTGGCGGCCCCCTTTGGTGAAGTCGAGTGGCGGCCCCCTTGGATGAAGTCGAGTGGCGGCCCCCTTTGGTGAAGTCGAGTGGCGGCCCCCTTTGGTCAAGTCGAGTGGCGGCCCCCTTTGGTCAAGTCGAGTGGCGGCCCCCTTTGGTCAAGTCGAGTGGCGGCCCCCTTTGGTGAAGTCGAGTGGCGGCCCCCTTTGGTCAAGTCGAGTGGCGGCCCCCTTTGGTCAAGTCGAGTGGCGGCCCCCTTTGGTCAAGTCGAGTGGCGGCCCCCTTTTGTTAAGTCGAGTGGCGGCCCCCTTTGGTCAAGTCGAGTGGCGGCCCCCTTTGGTCAAGTCGAGTGGCGGCCCCCTTTGGTCAAGTCGAGTGGCGGCCCCCTTTGGTCAAGTCGAGTGGCGGCCCCCTTTTGTTAAGTCGAGTGGCGGCCCCCTTTGGTCAAGTCGAGTGGCGGCCCCCTTTGGTCAAGTCGAGTGGCGGCCCCCTTTGGTGAAGTCGAGTGGCGGCCCCCTTTGGTGAAGTCGAGTGGCGGCCCCCTTTGGTCAAGTCGAGTGGCGGCCCCCTTTTGTTAAGTCGAGTAGCCTTCACAGTGCCCTCATGTATACCTCAGTAGAAATAATTAAAATCTTATCCCCATCCATCTCACTGGAAAAATAAATAGATTTTACTCGTGAAAGAGTGGATTGGTCCCCCTCCCCCCCCCCTCGCCCAAGTGTCAGACATCATCTTCAGTGTCACCTTCTTATCCATCACCTGTCACTCTCACATCCACTTGAGTCACCTTCTTATCCATCACCTGTCACTCTCACGTCCACTTGAGTCACCTTCTTATCCATCACCTGTCACTCTCTCATCCACCAGACAGACCAACAGTCTGCACTGGAGGTGGTCACTCCGGATGACAGGTGTGTGATAGCGAGTGGTAGTGATGTATATACTGTTAATACATACTGTTATCGCCCTGTTAATACATACTGTTATCGCCCTGTTAATACATACTGTTATCACCCAATTAATACATACTGTTATCGCCCTGTTAATACATACTGTTATCACCCAATTAATACATACTGTTATCGCCCTGTTAATACATACTGTTATCGCCTCTAATATATCTGTATTAACATATTAGCGCCAAGAACTTCTATTCCTTCTGAAATTTGTATTTTGTCGTATTTTTCATTGTTAATTATAAACATTTTTCTAATTATCTTATAATTTCTCATAATTTTCATGATTTAACGTAAATTTTAAGTTTTGTTATTTGACATCAATGTTGACAGAGAACTTATTTCAATGATTTATCAGAAGTCTTCGTCTGATGCTTCACAATGGTTCGTCTAATTTTTTATCAGAGATTTTGTTTTTGTTTTTTCTACAGTTTTAAAGCGGTTTCGAAATTGGTTAACAATTCTCAACGGTGTGTGTGTGTGTGTGTGTGTGTGTGTGTGTGTGTGTGTGTGTGTGTGTGTGTGTGTGTGTGTGTGTGTGTGTGTGTGTGTGTGTGTGTGTGTCTGTGTGTGTGTGTGTGTGTGTGTGTACTCACCCATTTGTGCTTGCGGGGGTTGAGCTTTGGCTCTTTGGTCCCGCCTCTCAACTGTCAATCAACTGGTGTACAGATTCCTGAGCCTACTGGGCTCTATCATATCTACATTTAAAGCTGTGTATGGAGTCAGCCTCCACCACATCACTGCCTAATGCATTCCATCCGTTAACTACTCTGACACTAAAAGAGATCCTTCTAACGTCCCTGTGGCTCATGTGGGTACTCAGTTTCCACCTGTGTCCCCTTGTTCGCGTACCACCAGTGTTGAATAGTTTATCCTTGTTTACCCGGTCGATTCCCCTGAGGGTTTTGTAGGTTGTGATCATGTCTCCCCTTACTCTTCTGTCTTTCAGGGTCGTAAGATGCATTTCCCGCAGCCTTTCCTTGTAACTCATGCCTCTTAGTTCTGGGACTGGTCTAGTGGCATACCTTTGGACTTTTTCCAGCTTCGTCTTGTGCTTGACAAGGTACGGGCTCCATGCTGGGGCCGCATACTCCAGGATTGGTCTCACATATGAGGTGTACAATATTCTGAATGATTCCTTACACAGGTTCGTGAACGCTGTTCTGCTGTTAGCCAGCCTCGCATATGCTGCATACGTTAATCTTTTTATGTGGGCTTCAGGGGACAGGTTTGGTGTGATATCAACTCTTAGATCTTTCTCTCTGTTCGTTTCATTAAATCCTGTGTCTGTAACACTATCACCACCTCTCCCCTTCTCAATCTGGTTTCCGCAAGTGCCGCAGTACAACAGATGTCCTGGTGAACTTGGAGGTCCATATTCGTACTGGTTTTGCTGCGAAGACCTCCGTTGTTGCCGTCCTTTTTGACCTAGAAAAGGCTTATGACACCACTTGGCGGTATCATATTCTGCCCCAACTTCGTTCTCTTAGCCATCGTGGTAATCTCCCTCTTTTTCTCCAAAGCGTCCTCTCTCGTCGTTCCTTTCGTCTGAGGGTTGGTACCGCTCTCTCTGCCTCTTTTCAGCAGTACGAAGGTGTGCCCCAGGGTAGTGTTCTGAGCACTACTCTTTTTTTTCTGGTTGCCCTCAACGGTCTTCTTTCCTCTCTTCCTTCTGACGTCTTCTCCGCTCTCTATGTCGATGATCTTACCCTTTACTGTCAGGGTGATGATTCGTCTCTCCTTCAACGCCGGCTTGAACTTGCGATTGATGCCGTGTCATCTTGGGCCACCGAAGCGTGTCGTTCTTCGTCCTTCTTTGTTGCTTTATGGTCACCACATTATGTACAAGGATTCCGCTAAGCTTTTTGGACTGATTTTTGACTCTCGTTTGTTTTGGTCGCCCCATATCTCTTACCTCCGAGTTGAATGTTCTTAGGCCCTTACCCTCCTTCAGGTGTTGTCCCATACTTCTTGGGGAGCAGATAGGGGCACTCTCCTCGCTTTACATTCCTCTCTCGTCTTGTCCCAACTCGATTATGGTTGCCCTGCTTACTCGTCTGCTTCTCATTCTACTCTTCGCCGTCGTGATGCCTTACACTATACTGGATTGCGCCTCAGTTCTGGTGCTTTTTGCTCGACTCCCGTCCTCAGTTCGTATGCTGACACTGGCTTCCTGTCTCTCCAGGACCGCCGTGATCGCTACTGTCTTCGCTATCTTGCACAGTCCTTGCAACATCCTTCCTCTCGCCTCTGTCATGCTATGACTTTTACCCCTTCTGTGGTTCCTGTTTCTCTTCACCACCTCCCTCTTTCTGTCCGGTTATCTTGCTTACAGGATTCTCTTTCAGTTCGTATTTCTAATACTTCTCCTCGTGTTGTTCCTTTTTAACCTCCATGGAGAGTCCTCCTTCCGCAGTTTTGTACATTCTTAACCCGCATCACTAAAGCTTTTATCCCTCCAACGGTCTTGAAACGCCTTTTCCTTGAGCACTTTTCTTCACACTAAATCTGCAGACGGTGTAGGCTACGTTGTTGTTTTTCCTGACAGCACTTATATGTGTCGCTTACCCCTGGAGACTAGCATCTTCACAGCGGAACTTTATGCTATTCTGTATGTTCTTCGTCTCCTGCTTTCTCATTGTCAATCTTTCTTTGTAGTTGTCGTAAACTCTCGTAGTGCCCTCATGGCTAGGGTCCTTTAATACGGTTCATCCGGTGGTTGTCGAGATAGAGCATTGGCTGTTTCTTATTCACGATAAATTTAAGTCGGATGAGTTTTCTTGGGTTCCCAGCCATATTGGTGTCTCTTTAAATGAGCGTGCGGACGCTGCTGCTAGAGAAGCTGTCCGCTTTTGTCCCATCTCTCATAAAGGTATTCCTTATTCTGACTTTTATCAAATTATTCATTCCTCCATCGTTGCCCGTTGGCAGGCTTGATTGTCTTCTGTTACTGGTAACAAACTGCGTACTCTTAAGAGTTGTGCGTCTTCATAGCCGTCCTCCTACCACCGCAACCGGCGATAAGATACGGCTCTGGCGGGGTTGCATATTGGCCATACTCGCTTAACTCATGGTCACTTAAAGGAGCGCCGCCCTGCTCCTAATTGTCCAAATTGCATTGTCCCTCTTACAGTCGTGCATATCCTTGTTGAATGTCCTGACTTCCAGGACGGGCGTGTGTCTTGTTTTCCGACCGTCCCCCGCGGCCGCTTGTCACTCGATAGAATTCTTGGTGAACCGGATATTTTGATATCGTTCGCCTTAGGCGTTTCTAATCTCGTAATGGCATCCTTGGTGATATTTAGCGCCCTCTGATTATTCCGCACATTTGATGGTGCTACATAGCCTTCCCAGTTTGGTGCCTTTTTTTGATAATTACATATTTACTTACTTTTCATGGGCTTAATCGTGAACAACATTTAAAAGGTCAGGTTAAAGCTGTTGAGGTAATGACATTGGCCTCGATCGTTGCCGGCCAGGTTACCCGGCGTTGGTAGTACGCTCCTGGTTACGTCGAAACCACTTCAGATATAACTCTGGTCAAGCGACGAGAATGACCCGCTTGGATAGTTAGATAGAACCATTCCAAATTTGACGTTGGGCGTGTCGCAGTGTGTGTGTCAGTGTCACAAAATTCTCCGTAACTTGTAAATAAAGTTGGCAAGAGATCTGGGACCATCGAACGAGCGTGTGTGACCATTTTTTAAGAGGAAAATGGCTTTATAAATTGGCATCCACACTAACGTGGAAATAAACATTCCATTCACCTGGGCTCAGGGGGACTCGAACCCTGGACCTCACTCGTGTGAGGGCCAAGCACTATAGCCTGAGCTATGAGCAGTCTTATTAAGGAAAGATTCCAGAAACAATTACTGCTGCCAAACTGGAATTTACAGAGAAAATATTGCTTTGTTTTATATAAGTAAATCTGATCATGTCGTACGTGCGTGTATGTGTGTGTGTGTGTGTGAATGTGTGTGAGTGTGTGTGTGTGTGTGTGTGTGTGTGTGAATGTGTGTGTGTGTGTGTGTGTATTATTTTGGACTTGCTTAATAGGTACTGGCCGAGAGGAACACATATATATATATATTTGGTTTGAAAGTTGAGGAAATATCAAGAGGTCAAGATCAAGGCTGAAGAAAATATCAAAATTTCGTGCAACTTATTAAAGTTCATACAATGAAAATAAGTATTCATTTTACAATAAAAAATGTGTGTTTTATAAACGTAATTTATAAATGAAAAAACATCATTTTTATAAACACCTGCATTCAACATTACCAGAACCTTGGGTCAGTGAGCACAGGACACACACACACATATGCTCACTAAATGCCTACCTTATTGTCCACAAACACACGATAAACACATGCCGGGGTTCACCCTGTGACTTAAACACCTGTGACACACAACACTGTATGCGACACAAACGTGTTAGGGGTAAAGTTCATTGCTCAACATGTGTGTCATCACCCAACAGGTGTTAGGTGATGACACAGGAACACCTGTACTGGCCCCTGGAGCACATTGTCCCTAGCAATGTCATCTTCCACCATAACCCCCTCTACATAGAGCAGGTTGTAGAGTATTGAGGTTGTTGTAGAGCAGTATACGTGTATAGTGCTCTACAACACGTCAGAACTTCCATGTCTCAAGTTCTGGTAGACCAAGTTCTATCGCCTACACATATGTAATACCAAGCTCTATGGTCTACACATATTTATGACCAAGCTCTATGAACATTGTACTACATATTACGTTAACTGTCCCTCGTTCGAATCTTCCATGAAATCAAGTATGTGATGTTGATCATATGGTGTCTGATCATTCATAATCATATGATCATTCTGTTCTTGTTTTTTGGCATCTTGACACTCTTGAATATTCTATTCAGCCACTTGGACTGGTCGGTACAACGACAGCCTTGTTTCTTGCAGGGTCATCGCTCGATACCCGATTGTCCGAAGTGATTGGAGTACACCTGTTCCTTGATCCCGTTCACATACTGCACCTGCTTGCCCCAGATATCCCTTCCAAGCTTAGTACTCATAATTGCTGTGCATCTTGTTATCATGATGCATAATTATGCACAGCACAGAATAATTGCTGTGCCGTGCTGTGTTATCATCCTCATAATTGCTGTGCCGTGCTGTGTTATCATCCTCATAATTGCTGTGCATTGCATATTCAACTGAATGAAAGTGTTGTAGAGCTAACCTGGTTGAGCGGTTTATTAATTGAATCATTATCTATGCTGGTTATAATTCTCCGTATTGCGTATTGCTGGTGTAGGTCGTCCAGATCCAGTGCACAACTGCTCGGCGTATAATCTGACCGTGTCGGTGGTTAATGTGCGGTGTGTGGCTGGCTTTGACGGCGGCTTGCCCCAGACCTTCGTACTGGAGCTCTACGAGCCTCGCTCCAACCGCTTGCTGGCCAATGTTACCAATAAGGTGGGTATTGTGTTGATTTGTAGTGGTGTGTATGTGTGTGTGTGTGTGTGTGTGTGTGTGTGTGTGTGTGTGTGTGTGTGTGTGTGTGTGTGTGTGTGTGTGTGTGTGTGTGTGTTCACCTAGTTGTGTTTTGCGGGGGTTGAGCTTTGCTCTTTCGGCCCGCCTCTCTCTGTCAATCAACTGTTTACTAACTACTTTTTTTTCCACACCACACACACACGCCCCAGGAAGCAGCCCGCGACAGCTGACTAACTCCCAGGTACCTATTTACTGCTAGGTAACAGGAGCATTCAGGGTGAAAGAAACTTTGCCCATTTGTTTCTGCCTCGTGCGGGAATCGAACCCGCGCCACAGAATTACGAGTCCTGCGCGCTATTCACCAGGATTACGAGGCCCCCCTGATGCACACCCTTAGGTGTGTGTGGTTGTGTGTGGTTGTGTGTGTGGTTGTGTGTGTGGTTGTGTGTGTGTGTGTGTATGGGGGTGTGTGTGTGGGGGTGTGTGTATGGGGGTGTGTGTATGGGTGTGTGTGTATGGGGGTGTGTGTATGGGGGTGTGTGTGGGGTACTTTCAACTATCTGGTAGGTCTCCTGTTTCTACTGACCTATTATATACCTTCAAGAGAAGCAAGTATAGCACGTCTGCTCCCTCTTTATACATGGTGGGATTTTGTCTGGCCAAACAGGGCTTGTCACGTTCAGTTAACCTCTTCAATGGTAATCTCTAATTCCTCCTCCAGTGTTGGTTTACTGCCGCCTCTCTGTTCAGGCCCTTGTCCCTACTCTGTTGTGAAGCCTTGCTGGGATCTATTGTCGGCTCTCTCTCTCTCTCTCTCTCTCTCTCTCTCTCTCTCTCTCTCTCTCTCTCTCACACACACACACACACACACACCGCCATAGTGGACAAGGGCAAGAAGGGCAAGAGCAATTAGGCAATTAGGTAATTACACACACACACACACACACACACACACACACACACACACACACACACACACACACACACACACACACACACAAATTATCAGAATTCTGATAAAGAAAGAGATCTAGGGGTGTTTCTAGATAGAAAACTATCACCTGAGGACCACATAAAGGATATTGTGCGAGGAGCCTAAGCCACGCTTTCTAACTTCAGAATTGCTTTTAAATACATGGATGGCGATCTACTAAAGAAATTGTTCACGACTTTTGTTAGGCCAAAGCTAGAATATGCAGCAGTTGTGTGCTTAAGAAGCACATCAACAAACTGGAAAAGGTGCAAAAACACGCTACTAAGTGGTTCCCAGAACTGAAGGGCAAGAGCTACGAGAGGTTAGAGGCATTATATATGCCAAAACTAGAAGACAGAAGAAAAAAAGAGGTGATATGATCACTACATACAAAATAGTAACAGGAATTGATAAAATCGATAGGGAAGACTTCCTGAGACCTGGAACTTTAAGAACAAGAGGTCATAGATTTAAACTAGCTAAACACAGATGCCGAAGAAATATAAGAAAATTCACTTTCGCAAACAGAGTGGTAGACGGTTGGAACAAGTTAGGGGAGAAGGTGGTGGAGGCTTCGACCGTCAGTAGTTTCAAAGTGTTATATGACAAAGAGTGCTGGGAAGACGGGACCACGAGCGTAGCTCTCATCCAGTAACTACACTTAGGTAATTACACTTAGGTAATTACACATACACACACAGAATTACAGGCTAGTGTCCCTAACTTGCATACCATGCAAGTTATTGGAGAAAATTATGCGATAAAAGCTAGTGGAACATCTGGAGCGAAGGAACTTTGGGTCACAACTGGGGAAGGAAGTCCTTCAGGAAACGGACAGAGAGAAAGATCTAGGAGTTGATATCACACCAAACCTGTCTCTTGAAGCCCGCATCAAAAGAATAACATCTGCGGCATATGCGAGGCTGGCTAACATCAGAACTGCCTTCAGGAACCTGTGTAAAGAATCATTCAGAATCTTGTACACCACATATGTAAGACCAATCCTGGAGTATGTGGCCCCAGCATGGGGCCCGTACCTTGCCAAGCACAAGGCGAAGCTTAAAAAAGTTCAGAAGTATGCCACCAGACTAGTCCCAGAACTAAGAGGCATGAGTTACGAAGAAAGGCTGTGGGAAATGCACCTCACGACACTGGAAGACAGAAGAGTAAGGGGGACATGATCATTACCTTCAAAAATCAAAAGAGGAATTGACAGCGTAGATAAAGATAAACTGTTTAACACGGGTGGTACGCGAACAAGGGGTCACAGGTGGAAACTGAGTACCCAAATGAGCCACAGGGACGTTAGTAAGAACTTTTTCAGTGTCTGAGTAGTTAACAGATGGAATACATTAGACAGTGATGTGGTGGAGGCTGACTCCATACACAGTTTTAATGCAGATATGATAGAGCCCAGTAGGCTCAGGAATCTGTATTCAAGTTGATTGACAGTTGAGAGGCGGGACCAAAGAGTTAGAGCTCAACCCCCTGAAGCACAACTAGGTGAGTACACACACACACGTTTCTCGTTCTTCCTGAATCTGTCCTCCCCTTTCCTATATTTTATTGCCGGTTCCTTCACCGGTGTTCTTCCTGATGTGGCTGTGAAGCAGTTTGTTCTTTGTCTTTTTTCTTCTGTCATTTTCATAGTGTCTCTCCGCTTCTCTTCTCATACCGAGGTATTCATTCCTGGCCCTCGAGTATTCGCCTATATTTCTTTCTCTTTCTCTCTTTCTCTCTTTCTCTCTCTCTCTCTGGTGTTTTGTTAGTCATTTTGGTTCTCCACGCCCTTATACTTCTTGCTTTACCTCCTTAACATCTCTCATTATCTCATGGGGTATATCCTTGCCTTTCCTTTATATATTCCTCTGCTTTTGGAGCGGTGCAAACTTGACTGTACCTTTGTGATCCTTGTGGATAGTGTTGTTCATCATGTCTCTTGCTGCCTCTTACCAGTATAATGTTCCCATGGTGTCTTTAATGGGAATTGTCTCAGTCAGGCGCCAGAGGCTGCCCCTAGGTCATGAATGTGTGAATTGGGGGATGTGGGGACGATTGTATACATTGTATACATTATGTTTGTATGTGTGTGTGAACATAGCTCACGTGTACATGTATAAATGATATTTACATCCCAATTCCATGTGTGTGTGTTCCTGATCCCTATGTGCACATGTAGCAGAGCCGTGTGTATATTAACGGAGGGGCGTGTGTGTCCTCTCTACTGACGATGTATGCGTGTGTGTGTGTGTTTCAGGTGCCGACGTTCGCGGTGCCGGGGCTGGCGTCAGGGGTGGCGTTCATGGGCGTGATCTACTCCACCAACGAGAAGGGCAGAGGAGAGATGGTGTCCTTGCAGGTGTACACGGTCAAGGACATGCCTGAGAGGCCCTTAGGTGAGTCCCTGTTAGAGAGGCCCTTAGGCGAGTCCCTATTAGAGAGGCCATTAGGCGAGTCTCTATTAGACCCTTAGGTGAGCCCTTATTAGAGAGGCCCTTAGGCGAGTCCCTGTTAGAGAGGCCCTTAGGTGAGTCCTGGTTAGAGAGGCCCTTAGGTGAGTGCCAATTAGAAAGGCCCTTAGGTGAGTCACTATTAGACCCTTAGGTGAGTCCCTATTGATATTTTTAACAGTCAGGTGCAGTCACAGTGAGAGGTTGTGTTAGCTGGAGCTCCGATTCTAATAACATTATTATTGCAATAATGGAGGGATTGGTGAGGGATTTGGTAAGTATGGTTGGAGCTCTGAGAGCAGAGATGGATTCCCTGCGGGAGGAGGTGCGACGGCTGGGACTTCGGGAGGAGGCGAGGGAGGGGGGCCAGTGTTGACGGGACCTCATTAAGAAGGACTGACGGGACCAGTATTAAGAAGTCCTCGTCTTGGCAAGTTGTGAAAGACAGGGGTCTTAAGAAGACCTTGGCAAAACCGACAACTAATAGCCTACACCTAAGGACTTTTAATGCATTTGACGTATTAGAGGACGAGTGCTGTGTTGAACCTGTTGTTCAACGAGGTGGCAAAGACAAAGTAACGAGGAGCATTAAAGCGCAGGTCCCTCAAACTGCTCGAAAGGAAAAGGGAGAATCGAAGCGAATTTTGGTTGTGGGAGATTCCCAGGTGAGGTATTTAGACAGAACGTTTTGTGCCAGAGATAGGGGGAACAGATTAAGGGTTTGCTACCCGGGAGCTGGAATTGGTGATATTGTTGGAAACATGAATGATATTATGACAGGAAATGGGAACAAACCCATTATTTGTATTAGTGCAGGGGGTAATGATGTTGGACGAGTTAGGAGTGAGGAACTAATACAGAGATTCAGGACAGCCATTGAATTAGTTAGGAGCAAGGGAGGAATCCCGATCATATGTGACATTCTTCCAAGAAAGGGAGTGGGAAATGAATGGATGTCAAGGGCACTTGGTGTCAATTGCTGGCTGGAAAGATATTGCAAATCAAATGCAATATCTTTCATAGACAACTGGGAACACTTCTATGGAAGAAATGAAATGTATGCTCGTGATGGGGTGCATCTATCGAGGGCTGGGGTTGTTGCTGTTGCGAACTCGTTGGAAGAAGTGGTTAGAGGTGTTTGTTTGGGTTTAAACTGTTAGTAGATAGAGGTATGGGAATTGATTTGGAGGAAGGAGGTAATAAAAGTATGTGTTTGTGGGAGAATGGAATTGGCAAAATGATCAGGGAAAGAGAAGGGCCTCAAAATAACAATTCACTTAGGGTATATTACACTAACAGTAGAAGTCTAAGAAATAAAATTAACGAATTAAATGCTCTTGTCTGCACAGAAAAAAATAGATATTATTGCACTTACCGAAACGTGGATGAATGTAGAAAATAGAGAACTATTAGCTGAATATCAAATAAATGGATTTAAACTATTTCACACAGATAGATATATTAGACGAGGAGGGGGAGTAGCCATATATGTTAGGGACCATTTGAAATGTAGTCTCAAAGAGGGAATCAAAACTGAGCCACACTCAGAAACTATTTGGATAGAATTATACGAAAAAGCAAATAATATTATAATAGGAGTTATATATAGGCCACCAAATTTAGACAGAATGGAAGCAAAGCATCTATGGGATGAAATATCTCGGGCATCTAGATCTAACAGTATTTACGTCATGGGTGACTTTAATTTTAGTGGAATAAACTGGTTGAACAAAACAGGGAATAGTGAAGCAGAAGATTTTCTAGAATTAATTGACGATTGCTTTCTTACGCAACACATTAAGGAACCAACACGGGAAAATAATATTTTAGATTTAGTGTTAACTAACAGGGAAACACAAATTAATGACATCGAAATAGGGAGTGAGCTAGGGAACAGTGATCACAAAGAAATCAGATTTAGCATAGAATGGAATAGACCTGTAGGAGAAAATTCTGTTAAAGTGCCAGATTTTCGAAAAGCTGATTTTAATAGCCTAAGAAATTCTTTGGGTCAAATTGATTGGAAAGTCTTGGGTATGGGGTGTGGGCCGGTCTTGGAGCGAGATATGAACCCAGCGATAGGTGACTTAAATGGGGATTTCGATGTGGATTCAATATATAACTTATTTAAGAATATTCTAAACAAAGCAGAGGAACGTAGTATACCATACAAATTGAATAGATCGAATACTAATGACCCAAAGTGGATAACAAAGAATTTGAAGAACCTTATAGGTAAAAAGAGAGCTTGGTACAAAAGGATTAAAAATGGGGAGGTCACTTTAGAACAGGAATTCGTACAACTGGTTAGAAATGTTAAAAAAAGAGATAAGGAAAGCAAAAAGAAACTATGAAGTTCGCATAGCAGGGCAAGCAAAGACAAATCCTAAAGGGTTTTTTCAGTTATATCGTACTAAGACTAGGGAAAGGATAGGTCCATTAAAAACTGAGACAGGTCAAATAACAGATAGTGATGAAGAGATGAGTAGTATTTTTAATAAATATTTTGTATCTGTATATACTAAAGAGGAACTTAACAATATGCCTTCAGCCGAACAAGTCTATGTGGGTGGGGACGAGGACAGGTTGACGAGTTTAGCAGTTACCAGGGAGGATGTTCTTAAACAAATAGTAAAACTCAAACCAAACAAATCCCCAGGGCCGGATGAAGTGTTTGCCAGGGTGCTTAAAGAATGCAAAGAGGAGCTTTGTGACCCACTGTCAACCATATTTAATAAATCAATAGAGTCAGGCAGAGTGCCAGAGTTTTGGAAAGTTGCTAATGTGATACCAGTTTTCAAGAAAGGAGATAGATCACTTGCGTCTAACTATCGACCAATTAGCCTAACGTCTATTGTGGGTAAGTTACTCGAATCTATAATAGCAAATAAAATTCGTCTTCATCTTGAAAAACATAAATTAATAATCGAGTCGCAACATGGTTTTATAAATGGCCGTTCATGTTTAACAAATTTGTTATCTTTTTATTCTAGCGTAGTTGAGGCAGTTGATAGTGGTAAGGATTGTGATGTTGTGTACCTTGACTTTAGCAAAGCTTTTGATACAGTGCCACATGAAAGACTGATTAAAAAGATAGAGGCTCATGGTATTGGGGGTGCTATATTAAACTGGATTAGGGCATGGCTATACCAAAGGAAACAGAGTGTTAGTATAAATGGAGTCAAGTCAGAGTGGGAAAATGTTGTTAGTGGAGTGCCTCAAGGCTCTGTCCTGGGACCTCTGTTGTTTATAATATATATAAATGATTTAGATTCAGGTTTGAGTAGCAACATTTGCAAATTTGCCGATGATACGAAAATCGGTAGGGAAATTATTTCGGAAGAGGACTCGCTATCACTTCAAGTTGATCTAGATAGGGTTTTGAAATGGTCAAAGGATTGGCAGATGCAGTTTAATGCTGATAAATGTAAAGTTCTGAGGTTAGGTAATGATGATAGAGTTACAAGATACGAGCTAGATGGTGTTGAGATTGCGAAGTCGGATTGCGAAAGAGATCTGGGAGTTATGATTAGTAAGAATTTAAAACAAAAGGATCAATGCATAAATGTTCGTAATAAGGCAAATCGGACACTTGCATTTATTAATCGCAGCGTTAGTAACAAGACACCTAGTGTGGTTCTCAAGCTATATCTTGCTCTAGTTAGGCCCCATTTAGATTTTGCAGTTCAGTTTTGGTCGCCATATTATAGAATGGATATAAATTCACTTGAACGTGTCCAGCGTAGGATGACTACGTTAATTCCCCAAATTAGAAATCTTTCATATGAAGAAAGATTAACAAAGCTTAAGTTGCATTCACTGGAAAGGCGAAGAGTTAGGGGTGACATGATAGAGGTTTACAAGTGGATGAATGGACATAAAGGGGATATTAATAGGGTATTAAAAGTATCAACACTAGACAGAACACGAAACATTGGGTATAAATTGGATAAGTTTAGATTTAGGAAAGACTTGGGTAAATACTGGTTCAGTAACAGGGTTGTTGATTTGTGGAACCAATTGCCGCGTAACATTGTGGAGGTCGGGTCCCTCGATTGTTTCAAGCATGGGTTGGACATGTATATGAGTGGGATTGGGTGGTTATAAATAGGAGCTGCCTCGTATGGGCCAATAGGCCTTCTGCAGTTGCCTTTGTTCTTATGTTCTATTACAGAGGCCCTTAAGTGAGTTCCTATTAGACCCTTAGGTGAGTCCCTGTTAGAGAGGCCCTTAGGTGAGTCCCTGTTAGAGAGGCCCTTAGGTGAGTCCCTGTTAGACTCTTAGGTGAGTCCCTATTAGAGACGCCCTTAGGTGAGTCCATATTAGAGAGGCAATTAGGCGAGTCCCTGTTAGAGAGGCCCCTTAAGTTAGTCCCAATTAGGGAGGCCCTTAGGTGAGTCCCTATTAGAGAGGCCCATAGGTGAGTCTATTAGACACACCCTTAGGTGAGTCCCTGTAAGAGAGACCCTTAGGTGAGGCCCTATTAGAGAGGCCCTTAGGTGAGTCCTTGTTAGATTGGCCCCGTGAGTGAGTCCCATTTAGGGAGGCCCTTAGGCGAGTCCTTATTAGAGAGATCCTTAGGTGAGTCCTTGTTAGACCCTTAGGTGAGTCCCTATTAGTGAGGCCCTTATGTAAGTCCATGTTAGAGAGGCCCTTAGGTGAGTCCCTATTAGACCCTTAGGTGAATCCCTATTAGACCCTTAGGCGAGTCCTTGTTAGAGAGGCCCTTAGGTGATTTCCTATTAGACCCTTAGGTGAGTCCCTATTAGAGAGACCCTTAGGTGAGCCCATATTAGAGAGCCCGTTAGGTGAGTCGCAATTAGGGAGGCCCTTAGGCGAGTCCCTATTAAACCCTTAGGTTAGTCCATATTAGAGTGACCCCTTAGGTGACTCCCTGTTAGAGAGGCCCTTAGGTGAATCCCTATTAGACCCTTAGGTGAGTCCCTATTAGAGTGGTCTTTAGTTGAGTCCCTATTAGACCCTTAGGTGAGTCCCTATTACACCTTTAGGCGAGTCCCTGTTAGAAAGGCCCTTAGGTGAGTCCCCTGTTAGAAAGGCCCTTAGGTGAGTCCCTGTTAGAGAGGCCCTTAGGCGAGTCCCTGTTAGACACACCCTTATATGAGTCCATATTCGAGAGACCCTTACGTGAGTCCCTAATAGACCCTTAGGCGAGATCCTATTAGAGTGACCCCTTAGGTGAGTCCCTATTCGAGAGACCCTTTGGTGAGTCCCTATTAGACTCTTTGGTGAGTCCTTATTAGGGAGACCCTTAGGCGAGTCCATTATCATAAGGGGGAGAGGCGGGACCTTGCACACATACACTATTGTGTCGACCACAGGTGTGTTTGGAGGGGGAGGGCAAGCACACCTGACTGGCAACCTCAGGGGCAGGGGTCAGGCATGGATGTTGACCCGAGGGGCAGGGGCCACGTGTGGATATTGACCCTAGGGGCAGGGATCACTCATGGATGTTGACCACAGAGGGCAGGGGGTCACGCATGGATGTTGACCACAGGGAGCAGGGGGTCACGCATGGATGTTGACCACAGAGGGCAGGGGGTCACGCATGGATGTTGACCACAGAGGGCAGGGGGTCACGCATGGATGTTGACCACAGGGGGCAGGGGGTCACGCATGAATGTTGACCGCAGGGGGTCACGCATGGATGTTGACCGCAGGGGGTCACGCATAGATGTTGACCACAGGGGGGAGGGGGTCACGCATGGATGTTGACCACAGGGGGCAGGGGGTCACGCATGAATGTTGACCGCAGGGGGTCACGCATGGATGTTGACCGCAGGGGGTCACGCATGGATGTTGACCACAGGGGGCAGGGGGTCACGCATGGATGTTGACCACAGGGGGTCACGCATGGATGTTGACCACAGGGGGCAGGGGGTCACGCATGAATGTTGACCGCAGGGGGTCACGCATGGATGTTGACCGCAGGGGGTCACGCATGGATGTTGACCACAGGGGGCAGGGGGTCACGCATGAATGTTGACCGCAGGGGGTCACGCATGGATGTTGACCGCAGGGGGTCACGCATGGATGTTGACCACAGGGGGTCACACATGGATGTTGACCCCAGAGGCTGGGGGTCACGCATGGATGTTGACCACAGGGGGCAGGGGGTCATGCATGGATGTTGACCCCAGAGGCTGGGGGTCACACGTATTCGTATGGAACGTTGAGTAAAAATTTCAAAGCAATCAATAAATTTTCGGAGATTACAGCATGTGTTACTCTTACGTCCAACAGATGGCATAGTTTAAAAAAAAAAAAAAAAATCCTGTCACAGGTGAGGCATGTATATAGTAGCGATTAGCGATTTTGAACAAACGAACATTTCCATATTTTTTTATTGACTAGCTGTACCCGGTGACGCGTTGCTGTGGCTCAGCAACGCATGTTGTTATGTTCTTATAAGTTTAAATTTAGGAAAGACTTGGGTAAATACTGGTTCAGTAACAGGGTTGTTGATTTGTGGAACCAATTGCCGCGTAACATTGTGGAGGTGGGGTCCCTCGATTGTTTCAAGCATGGGTTGGACATGTATATGAGTGGGATTGGGTGGTTATAAATAGGAGCTGCCTCGTATGGGCCAATAGGCCTTCTGCAGTTGCCTTTGTTCTTATGTGCGTTGCTGAGCCTCAGCAATCTTTCCCTGTCCCCCAGTCCTCCCCATCACTCCGCCCTACCCCATTCCCTAGTCCACCCAACTATTCCCTACTCCTCCGTCCCCTCGTACTCCCAACCATTCTCCTCTCCCCACCCTCTCGTCCTCCCCACCATTCCCCCTTCCCCGTCCCCTTATTTTCCCCACCATCCCCCCAGTCCACTGTACCCTTGTCCTCCCCACCATCCTCCTACTCCTCTCCCAACCCTCGTCCTTCCTACCATTGCCCCCTCCCCGGTCCCCTCTTCCTCCCCCACTCCTCTGATTTCTTGTCCTCCCCACCATTATTTATTCCACCTCCTCGTCCCCATTATTCCCAACTCCCCAATCCCTTCGTCCTCCCCCATATTTCTACTCTGTCCCTTCGGTGTCCCCCCACCATTCCCTACTCCCTAGACCGATGCATTCCCATATGATCTTGTATTCCCTTCAGAAAATTTGGAACAACAAATAAACTGATGTTCCCATCACTGAAAAATAGTAACAGTAAAAAATAAATGAAAAACAATGAAATAATTACAAAATAAACTATACTCATGAATGAATGGTATGGTCAACAACACAGCTCAATTCTAAGGCAATGTCACAAAATAATGAAATCAAAATGAAAATAAATCGAAATCAATGAAATTTCAATTTATCAATGCAATCAGAAACATTGAAATGGAATCATGGCTTTTAGTATAGCATGTGTTGGTCTTGCAAGCTACAGATGGCGCTGTTTTAAATAAATGCTTGTTTTTACCTGTCACAGGTGTTTTATCTATATAGTAGGTATATAAAAGCATGCGAGTATTTGAATGGAACGTTGTGTCAACATTTCAAAGCAATCGGTGAAGAACTTTTGGAGATTACAGCGTGTGTTGCTCTTACGTCCAACAGATGGTGTTGTTTTAAAAAAAAAGCATGTTTTCTCCGGTCACAGGTAAGGCATGTATGTAGTAGGTATATAGAAACACGCACTTATTCGAATGCAACGTCGTGTCAAAATTTCAAAGCAATCGGTAAAGAGGTATTGATGATTTCTCTCACATGAAAAACACAGTTTAAAAAAAAATGTTTTTTTTTCCGTCACAGACGTGTCATCAACATAATATGTATCTAAAAACCTGCTCGGATGCAAATGGAACATTCTATGAAAATTTCAAAGCAATCGGTGAAGAACTTTCGGAGATTAACGATTTTGAACAAACTAACTTTTCCATTTTTATTTATATTATAATTATTATATATATATATATATATATATATATATATATATATATATATATATATATATATATATATATATATATATATATATAATATAGATGTTTTCTGGCATGTCAAGAGGAGTACAGGCCAGATCACGATACACTCTGTCCGCTATTATCCCGATTGTTTGAAGAGTGTGTATCGTGATCCGGCTTGTACTCCTCTTGACATACCAGAAAACATTTTAAGGAAACTACTCCCAGCTTGTATTAAAGAGGCACCCTTCTTGAGCCCGGTTGGGCACATGTATAAGCAAGTAGATGGGGTCGCCATGGGTTCTCCCCTAGGTGTCCTGTTTGCGAAGGTCTACGTGGGTACCATCGAACAAAAAGTCTTAGTCGACATGAACTTGAAACTGGCCATATACTGCAGGTATGTTGAAATTTTTACACAGGTACCTGATGTCAGAAATCTGCAGGAGCTGAAGGAGGCATTTGAGCGGAATTCTGTGTTGCGTTTCACTTACGAGATGCACAAGGATGGGAAGCTGCCCTTTCTAGATGTAACAGTCATGGAAAGGAGCGGAGGTTTCCACACTGCAGTCTACACTAAGGAAACAAACATAGGAATGTGCCTCAATGCCAACATTGACTGCCCAGACAGGTACAAGAGGAGTGTCGTTAACGCTTATGTCGACCGTGCTCTCAGCCACAGCTCAGGATGGAAGCAAGTCGATGAAGAACTCTGTAGGGTAAGGTAGGTCCTAGTCAACAACGGCTTCTCCAATGGTTTCGTTGAAGACATCATAAGAAGGAAGGTGAAACACCATGCAACCTCTGAAGAGACAACTAACACAACACCTGTACCCCCTATTAGACTATTAATAGGAACTTCTTTTCCACAGCTCATAAAACGGAGGAAAGGGTCCTGAAAGATATTGTTAATAGAAACGTTATTCCTACAGAAAAAAATCAGAAGATACAGTTGATCTACTATAAAACCAAGAAAACGGCCAACCTACTCATGAGAAACTTTCCAGACACAAAGCAGAACGCTTTAAAAGAGACCAATGTCTTCTATGCCTTCAAATGCCCACTTGGGGACTGTAAGCCTCAAAGAATTCAGTATATAGGCAAGATAACAACATCTCTTTTCCAGGCGATTAACGATGCATAAACAACAGGGCTCCATTAAGGAACATATAATCTCTTCCCACAACCAGACCATCACCAGAGAAGTCTTAACAAAAAACACGGAAATCATCGATAGATACAGCGATAGCAGGCGGCTTGATATCTGCGAGGCACTACACATTAAGAAGTCGACACCAGCAATCAACAGCCAATTAATGCACAACTATATTCTACCCACTTCAAGACTCGGCACAAATATAGAAGCATCAAGAAATATGAGCCAATAGGCCCTTTGCAGTTACTTCCATTCTTCCCTTTAACTTACAAAATATTATACCCATTGTTTCGTGTTCTGCCTTGTGTTGAAAGTTTGTTTCCACCTCATCCAAAACTGTTGTTACATATCACCTCACCGAAATCTTGTCTTGTCTTCAAAGAAGACAAGACAAGAACATATCGATGCCAACACAGAAGACAATGTCCAACATAACAGGCCAATTACACTGGATTCATCTTTGTGTTTAGATAGGAGATGCCTCGTATGGGCCAATAAGCCTTCTGCAGCCCCTATGTTTATCCCTTATGTATCCCCCCATGTTTTTCACCTTCATTGTATTATCACCTGACCTAATGCGGGTATAAAATCAACTAGTATTGTAAGATTGTTCACTTGAGAATGAACCATGGAGGTTCGAAACGTCGTGCAAATTATACAAATAAGTGTAATACACTCTATAGTAAATCACTTCTTTTCTTCACCTTAAAAGTACGAAAATGAGTTTTGGAGAACTCCTATTCCAATTAAGCCCTGATGCTAAGAAAATAGAGGGATAGAAGCCCTAAACCAGAAAATAATAAATACAGAATATGCGGTCATATTCAATGAAACATGTTTGAAAGAAAACCTGCTGCCAGTATACACCAATATATATATATATATATATATTATATATTATCTCTACCATATTATATATATATATATATATATATATATATATATACTCACACCTGCCTCATCACCAAAACCATTTGAGATGTCGGTTATAGAGGAGTTTCAATCGGAAAACTGTGTTATGGGAGACCGTGTGTGTGCTGTATTTTTATTCACCTGCAGGTTTAATAAACAAACACATTCAACACACATTTTTTTATCAACAAAGTTTTGACTTTGTCGATACCTTTTTCTTGAATTTATTTATATATATAACACACACACACCTGTTTGTCGCCTGTGCGTAACGTTTTTTTCTCCCCAACTAGCGGCTGTAAAACCCCCGCCCTCCCGCGGCAAATCATCGCTACCTCTCAACCTCAACTCCATCATCGCCCTGGTGGTGGGCGGCGTGGGCGGCCTCTTGGTGGTGGGCATGATCGTGTGCGCTGTGGTGCGCCTGCGTCTGGAGAGAGGGGCGGTGGTGGGTGGAGTTGGTGGGCGGCCAGGGGTGGGGGGTTGTGGGCGTGGGGGGGAAGGGGATATGAAGTCGAGCATGGAAGAGGTAGGGGTGGCGCAGGGGGCGTCCCCCCTCCTAATGCCGCCCCCTGCCACCACCCTCAAGGACCTCCCCCCACCACCCTCCTCCTCCCCTACCGACCCGGATGAGATGAACCCGGATGTCATCCCCCACTCAGGTGAGTCCTTGACTTTCTCTACCACTCAGGTGAGTCCTTGACTTTCTCTACCACTCAGGTGAGTCTCCGACGTCAGTATAGCCACTTAGTTGAGTCTGATGATGACATTTGATACTCATGGCCATGTCATTGATGTTATTTTTCCCACTCGGTTGAGTCGAGGAAGCCATGTGAAGCATTACTCACCACTTATGTGAGTAACTTTACATTAGGCGAGTATCAGACGTCATCGGGTACTCACATTAGCCTCTGAAGCGCTCTCTCACGCTCTGGTGAGTCGTTTCGTGAGTCAGATACTCACTGAGCTTGAAGAAATGCCACTCGGTATGAGATTGTGACGTCATAAGACGTTTAGGTGAACCGCGTCTTCAATCTCCACCTCATCAGGTGACTGGTGCTGACATTCTCTGACGTCATCACAAACCCGCGAGAGTTACTGACGTCATTATTGTTATACGCGAGTTTATGACGTCACAATACTCCAACACAAACCTGTGACGACACTTAACCATAAAATAGCATTGCAAATTAATGCAAAGATTGGGTTTGCATTACCTTAGATTTTGTCCCAAATTATATCAACTGAATGCAATTCAATCTTTTTTTATTATGCACCCCATTAGACTGAATGCAATGACAATAACTAGCAGCACGCAAGAGCCACCAGTGTGCCTCTAGAGTGCCGCTAGAGTGCCGCTAGAGTGTAAGGACTGTAATCACTCTCTCACTCTCCCGCAACAGACGCAGACTCCTGGCACATTGAAGGTGTCAACACCATCAGCTCGTCAACCCTGGCTACGGGGTACGCCACCTTGCCCAGGACTGCCCACCTGCACAGTCACCCTGCCACCTTCCAGGTGAGTCACGGACAGACAGGTAGACACAGGTAGACTGTCTCTATCCGAGCAAAATAGAATGGGCCTCCTAACTATATAAATGTGTATTTGGTTGTAAATAAATATGGCATTAGCTGCAAGTCCGGCCCGAGGTACACCGCGGCTTGCGCACCCCAGCTACACCGCGGCTTGCGCACCCCAGCTACACCGCGGCTTGGACACCCCAGCTACACCGCGGCTTGCGCACCCCAGCTACACCGCGGCTTGGACACCCCAGCTACACCGCGGCTTGGGCACCCCAGCTACACCGCGGCTTGCGCACCCTAGCTACACCGCGGCTTGGGCACCCCAGCTACACCGCGGCTTGGGCACCCCAGCTACACCGCGGCTTGGGCACCCCAGCTACACCGCGGCTTGCGCACCCCAGCTACACCGCGGCTTGGGCACCCCAGCTACACCGCGGCTTGCGCACCCCAGCTACACCGCGGCTTGCGCACCCTAGCTACACCGCGGCTTGGACACCCCAGCTACACCGCGGCTTGGGCACCCCAGCTACACCGCGGCTTGGGCACCCCAGCTACACCGCGGCTTGGGCACCCCAGCTACACCGCGGCTTGCGCACCCCAGGTACACCGCGGCTTGCGCACCCCAGCTACACCGCGGCTTGGGCACCCCAGCTACACCGCGGCTTGGGCACCCCAGCTACACCGCGGCTTGGGCACCCCAGCTACACCGCGGCTTGGGCATCCCAGCTACACCGCGGCTTGGGCACCCAGGTATACCGCGGCTTGTGCACCCAGGTATACCGCGGCTTGGGCACCCAGGTATACTGCGGCTTGCGCACCCCAGCTACACCGCGGCTTGCGCACCCCAGCTACACCGCGGCTTGCGCACCCCAGCTACACCGCGGCTTGCGCACCCCAGCTACACCGCGGCTTGCGCACCCCAGCTACACCGCGGCTTGCGCACCCCAGCTACACCGCGGCTTGGGCACCCCAGCTACACCGCGGCTTGCGCACCCCAGCTACACCGCGGCTTGGGCACCCCAGCTACACCGCGGCTTGGGCACCCAGGTATACCGCGGCTTGGGCACCCAGGTATACCGCGGCTTGGGCACCCCAGCTACACCGCGGCTTGCGCACCCCAGCTACACCGCGGCTTGGGCACCCCAGCTACACCGCGGCTTGGGCACCCCAGCTACACCGCGGCTTGGGCACCCCAGCTACACCGCGGCTTGGGCACCCCAGCTACACCGCGGCTTGGGCACCCAGGTATACCGCGGCTTGGGCACCCAGGTATACCGCGGCTTGGGCACCCAGGTATACCGCGGCTTGGGCACCCAGGTATACCGCGGCTTGGGCACCCAGGTATACCGCGGCTTGGGCACCCAGGTATACCGCGGCTTGGGCACCCAGGTATACCGCGGCTTGGGCACCCAGGTATACCGCGGCTTGCGCACCCCAGCTACACCGCGGCTTGCGCACCCCAGCTACACCGCGGCTTGGGCACCCCAGCTACACCGCGGCTTGGGCACCCCAGCTACACCGCGGCTTGGGCACCCCAGCTACACCGCGGCTTGGGCACCAAAGGTATACCGCGGCTTGGGCACCAAAGGTATACCGCGGCTTGTGCACCCAGGTATACCGCGGCTTGGGCACCCAGGTATACCGCGGCTTGGGCACCCAGGTATACCGCGGCTTGGGCACCCAGGTATACCGCGGCTTGGGCACCCAGGTATACCGCGGCTTGGGCACCCAGGTATACCGCGGCTTGTGCACCCAGGTATACTGCGGCTTGGGCACCCAGGTATACCGCGGCTTGGGCACCCAGGTATACCGCGGCTTGGGCACCCAGGTATACCGCGGCTTGTGCACCCAGGTATACCGCGGCTTGGGCTCCCAGGTATACCGCGGCTTGTGCACCCAGGTATACCGCGGCTTGGGCACCCAGGTATACCGCGGCTTGGGCACCCAGGTATACCGCGGCTTGTGCACCCAGGTATACCGCGGCTTGGGCACCCCAGCTACACCGTGGCTTGGGCACCCAGGTATACTCTAACAGCGATACTCTACCATAAGACTAAAGTCAACTACATATATGTATGTATACTTTTGACAAATTTTGTATGTCCCAAACATTAAATTATTTCAGAACTCAATTGAGCCAAGAGTGAAATATATGACGTATTTCGCATAGTGTTTTTATTGGCCATAATAATATATTTTCAGAGACACACACAGATGTTTCAATGTTTCTAGATAATACATTATCTGAGATGGGGGGGGAGGGGGTACCAAGGGGATAGGATCCAGGGGGGTCATATGATTAAAACACAAACACACACACACACACACACAAATCGGTTTTGTTTAACCCCTAAACTGCGCAGCTATATAAAAGTGCTGCAAGATGTACACAAAACCAAAACTAGTTTTCGGACCTAATATACGAGGGGTCCAATTTAGGGTCGAATACAGACTTTGTAGAAAGTGAAGCCGTCGCTGAATCGTCCAAAGTGAATACACTGAGACATTCAGAGATGGAGATAGAAACAGACAGAGATCAGAGGCTGTCAAAGGCTCACACCCGCAGCCGCATCAGGCAACACCTGATGGGTCCCAGCCCAAAAGGAAAACAGTGAAATGAAGATGAGAAACCCATGGTTTAAACAGAGATTTAGGCTAGCTAAGCAACAAAGTAAAAGGGCATGGAGAAACTATAGGAATAAAAGGACACTGGAGAGCAGAGAAAGATACCAGAATGCCAGGAATGAATATGTCAGGATGAGAAGACAGACAGAAAGACAATACGAAAATGACATCGCAAGCAAGGCAAAGACTCAGCCTAAATTGCTGTATAGCCACATCAGGAGAAAAACAACAGTAAAGGAACAGGTTATGAAATTAAGGATAGGGGCAGAAGGATTCACTACAAACGACAAGGAAGTGTGTGAGGAACTGAATAAGAAATTCCAAGAGGTTTTCACCTTAGAGCAAGGAGAAATCCCAGAGATAAGCGAGGGAATAGCTAACCAGGAACCACTGGAAGAGTTTGAGATTACCAGCGGGGAAGTAAGGAAGTGTTTACTAGAGATGGATGTGACAAAGGCTATAGGCCCAGATGGAATCTTCCCTTGGATACTAAAGGAAGGAGCAGAAGAACTGTGCCTCCCACTCTCCATAGTGTATAACAAATCACTGGCAACAGGGGAACTGCCAGAAATTTGGAAAGCTGCTTTCCCTCATCCCAACCGTGTGCCGGTTGGGATGAGGGAAAGCAGCTAACGTAGTCCCGATATACAAGAAAGGGGATAGACAGGAGGCACTGAATTACAAGCCAGTGTCCCTAACCTGCATACCGTGCAAGCTGATGGAGAAGATTGTGCGAAGAAAGCTAGTGGAGCACCTGGAGCGAAAGAACTTTGTAACACAGCATCAACATGGATTTAGGGATGGCAGGTCCTGCCTCACAGGGTTACTTGAATTCTACGACCAGGCAACAAAAATAAGGCAAGAAAGAGAAGGGTGGGCAGACTGCATATTTTTGAATTGTCAGAAAGCCTTTGATACAGTGCCACACAAGAGGCTAGTGAAAAAGCTGGAGATGCAGGCTGGAGTGAAAGGGAAGGTACTCCGCTGGATACAGAAGTACCTAAGCAACAGGAGACAACGAGTCAGTGTGAGAGGTGAGGTCTCAGATTGGCGAGACGTTACGAGTGGAGTCCCGCAGGGGTCAGTCCTTGGACCTATACTGTTTCTGATATATGTAAATGATCTTCCAGAGGGTATAGCATCGTTTCTCTCAATGTTTTCCAATGATCCAAAAATTATGAGGAGGATTGAAACTGAAGACGATAGTAGGAGGCTACAAGATGACCTAGACAGACTGAGTGAATGGTCCAACAAATGGCTGCTGAAGTTCAACCCGAGTAAATGCAAAGTAATGAAACCTGGCAGTGGAAATAGGAGACCAGACACAGGATACAGAATAGGAGGTGAAGTACTTAATGAAACGAACAGAGAGAAAGATCTAGGAGTTGATATCACACCAAACCTGTCTCCTGGAGCCCACATAAAAAGAATAACGTCTGTGGCATATGCGAGCTCTGGCTAACATCAGAACAGCGTTCAGGAACCTGTGTAAGGAATCATTCAGAATCTTGTACACCACATATGTAAGACCAATCCTGGAGTATGCGGCCCCAGCATGGAGCCCGTACCTTGTCAAGCACAAGACGAAGCTGGAAAAAGTCCAAAGGTATGCCAATAGACTAGTCCCAGAACTAAGAGGCATGAGTTACGAGGAAAGGCTGCGAGAAATGCACCTTACGACACTGGAAGACAGAAGAGTAAGGGGAGACATGATCACAACCTACAAAATCCTCAGAGGAATCGACCGGGTAAACAAGGATAAACTATTCATCACTGGTGGGAGGCGAACAAGGGGACACAGGTGGAAACTGAGTACCCACATGAGCCACAGAGTCGTTAGAAGGAACTTTTTCAGTGTCAGAGTAGTTAACGGATGGAATGCATTAGGCAGTGATGTGGTGGAGGCTGACTCCATACACAGTTTTAAATTTAGATATGATAGAGCCCAGTAGGCTCAGGAATCTGTACACCAGTTGATTGACAGTTGAGAGGCGGGACCAAAGAGCCAAAGCTCAACCCCCGCAAGCACAAATAGGCGAGTACACCACCACCACTGGTCATACTGAAAAGCCACTGAAACTAGCATTAATATCATATTCCCTAGAGGAATAATACGAGATCCTACTTAATGCAAGCGATGCACATACCTGGCTCAGCCAATGACCTGGTAATCCATTCATACCTGAGACACCGACGGATTTGCAACACAAGAGCCCCTCCATCTCTGTGGGCCATGAGGACCAGAATAATCCAGAGAGCAAGGCTGGAAGTACAACAACAGTGGACTTGATAGGAACTTAACGTGCGGATGTAAGTACAAGCGTCAGACTTGCAAAGAGGATTACGTGTCAGCCGGCATTAAGAGACAACGATTTTTGGACCCATAATATATTCCAAGCTCTAGTGTCCATGAACTGATCTGAATCTATTTAACTGGACAGCCCATCCTTCTGAAATGATATAACTTGCAGAACCTCTTTGGTCGAATACACACAAAATTTGGTCGAACGTACACAAAAATTTGGTCGATATACAAAACTTGGTCGAATGTACACAAAATTAAATTGTTAGTCATTAATGTCCACGTTTAGCAATAATAAATTTGTTTAGGGCACAATGAAAACATTCTTAGGCCTAGAAATAGCAACTATATGTATTAAGCCTAACATAGCATATATTAGGCCTAGGCTTGCTTAGATTTGTTAGAATAGGTTAGGTTTCTTTATTTTTCCATTTTCATAGACTGCCATCCTGGCACAGCCGTTTATACAAAACGGTAACCTTTTTGAGTAAAACAATGCAATTTTTTTTTTTTTTTGTATATATATATATATGTATATATATGTCGTACCTAGTAGCCAGAACTCACTTTTTGGCCTACTATTCAAGGCCCGATTTGCCTAATAAGCCAAGTTTTCCTGAATTAATATATTTTTTCTAATTTTTTTCTTATGAAATGATAAAGCTACCCATTTCATTATGTATGAGGTCAATTTTTTTTTATTGGAGTTAAAATTAACGTAGATATATGACTGAACCTAACCAACCCTACCTAACCTAACCTAACCTATCTTTATGGGTTAGGTTTGGTTAGGTAGCCGAAAAAGTTAGGTTAGGTAGGTTAGGTAGTCGAAAAACAATTAATTCATGAAAACTTGGCTTACTAGGCAAATTTGGCCTTGCATAGTAGGCTGAGAAGTGAGTTCTGGCTACTAGGTACGACATATATATATATATATATATATATATATATATATATATATATATATATATATATATATATATATATATATATATATATATATATATATATATTATATATATATTGTTGGGGTTTCACCTCTCTATTCTTCTCTCCCCTACTCTGGGGTGAGCAATAGTTATGCTCTAGGTCACTCACCGTAGCCCTGCGGGTCTTCACTCGATCCTCACGGCGCCACTGCACGCCAGGAGAGTCTCCCAGTCAATCTCAACGGCCTCTTATTGAGAAGGAGTGGGAACACGACTCGTTCACTAGACTGTCATGTGCCCTCCCCAACAATCGGGCTCTACGGTAAACCACAAGGTCGCCAACTGGTGTTTTAGGTGGCCAGTAACACCATCAGTGGACTGGTGGAATTAGTGATAGCCTTGGCAAGGTCACACTCAAAAGATCAGGAATCCAGGCAGGTACTTACTGTTATCACTCTATGCTTTCAGTATAATATAGCCACAAGATCAATGGAGGAGATGATAAAAAACACAAAGGTAATTTTGTATTTTACTTAAAATGTATGAAAGATGTCACAAGGCCAAACAATAACAAATAAATCAACTGATCCTGATGCGGCCGGTAATTCCCACGGTTAGTATGCGATCACTAAGTGGCAACACCTGCCCTCCTTGTCAAATGTCAAGAACAGCTGATCGCCTGGCCTCCGCGCGCGAAAGCTTTTGCTTGTTTCCTAGATTCACGCGCGCTGTTTCTTTAAATTCTCCAATATTACTATAAACTGGCACACTCGATATTGGCACAATAGCACATATCACTTAGTTACACTATACTCAGGCTCAAACAGTCGTTTCTACAATCAATGCTATAATGATTCACTGTAATGGATTTCACTGCCCTTCATTCAACAATATATTATAAAGTATTAACACTGGAGTTTTCAGTACTTTCTCTCGTGGGCGATAACGCAATAATTCACTGTATTCACAAATGACTAATCACTGCATGAACATAGCATATATAATGTAGATACATCAAATATCAATACATGGAAAATAAATGGTTTCTGGGCACACAGCCTAACTTCCAAATACTGGCATAATATTATATATAATTTACCACTATATGTTCATATCAAAATCTATAGAAAGATATACACAACACAGTAAATTTATCACTTGTTCCTGGTGCCTGTACACACCAATAATCAACATGAATATTACAAGTACTCTTGATAGTACTGTCTAGCACACTGGTGCTTTACCGTGACATGGGTGAGACTTGCTCACGACATATGAAATCCTCAGGCTAGATAATATAGCCGAATAATATAGCTAACTAAAGGGGAATGGGGAGGGAACTAGAACCACCTACTTCACCCTATCCTCCGATGAGAGTCGAGATGTAGCTCCTGGTCCTCGTGTCGGGAACGCCCCCACACACACGTCGTCGTGTCCTACCAGAGCCTCTCGTCGTCCCACCGTTTAGCACGTCGTCTCTGTGCCCTCTTCTCTGCAGGTCCGTCCTCCTTCTTGACTTCTTGAAGGGTTGGAGTCGGTCTCCTGGCCGTCGTCTTCTCCCAGCAACGGCTGTCGCCTACGTCTCAGCTACAGTCGTCCGGATTCCCCAAATTTTTTTTTTTTTTTTTTTTTTTTTTTTTTTTTTTGAGATATATACAAGAGTTGTTACATTCTTGTACAGCCACTAGTACGCGTAGCGTTTCGGGCAAGTCCTTAATCCTATGGTCCCTGGAATACGATCCCCTGCAGCGAAGAATCGTTTTTTCATCCAAGTACACATTTTACTGTTGCGTTAAACAGAGGCTACAGTTAAGGAATTGCGCCCAGTAAATCCTCCCCAGCCAGGATACGAACCCATGACATAGCGCTCGCGGAACGCCAGGCGAGTGTCTTACCACTACACCACGGAGACTGCAAATAGTCCTCTCCTTCCTCAGCTACCCAGTGGCTCTGTCAGCCACTACGCTGTCACGAACTGGTGAACTGCCACAGACGTCACATACGTCACTGCACGGCTTCACTGCTTCTTGCACAGTACCTGACTGGAGCACTTGTTGCTCAAATTACCGTCAATTCCCTCTTCTGGTTCAACACATGAACTAGGGAAGACTTCTCAGAGTACTGGCGGACTTCAGGTGACGCGTAAATCCACGGGAGCGGGAAACAACTGTCCAACTGACAGGACCAACCGTCGCACGTCCGACCTCTATGACGTGTCGTGTCTGACTGATGGCGCCAGAGTGGCGCGCGGCCTGGACCCCCCCTTCCTTCGTGACGTCACTTTCGCCACGGGAGGTTTTCATTGGCTCCCGGTGCCACATTGCTGTCGGCGACCAATCCGGTACCACTGACGTCACACGGTTTTGGCGGGAAATCAGGGAGGCAAGCGCCATCTTGGCTCCCTAAAGGGCCTATGCCACAGGCCAAAATATTACTATTTCACAAATTTCTCGGCTCTCCGAGAACACTTCACTCTCCCATATATCAAATTGTAGCCTGCAACGTAGAGAACGCTTGGGAAAAGTGGACATGACTTACTGCAGGCGTGGGAGAAATATAAGGGGGGGAACACCGTCACAATATATATATATATATATATATATACACACACACACACACACACCACACACACACACACACACACACACACACACACACACACAATACCTGCACCCAGCTACGCGTTGCTGAGCCACAGCAACCTACCCCTGTCACTCAGTCCTCCCCACTATTCGCCCTTCCCCCGTCCCCTATTTGACCCAACCATTCCCCCCTCCACCGTCCCCTCGTCCTCCCCATGATCATCCACTTTACTGTCCCCTCGTCCTCCCCACCATCTACCACTCCGCCATCCCCTCGCCCTCCCTACCATTTCCCCCTACCCTGTGTCCCCACTTCCTCCCCACCATCCACCTGTTCCCTTGTCCTCCCCACTATTCTCCATTTCCCGTTCCATCGTCCCCACCATCCCCAACTCCCCCATTCACCTTGTCCTCCGCAGCATTACCTCCCACCCGAGTCCTCTCATTTACCCCCACCATCCCCCATTCCCTTCCCCTCGTCCTCCCCACTCCCCCATCCGATGCATTCCCAAATGATCTGATCTGATCTTATTATCAGTAAATTGTGAACATCAAATGATCTGATGTTCCCATCACTGCAAAATAAGAACAGTTAAAAAAAAAAATGAAAACCAATGAAAAAATATAAAATATACTATACACACGAAATGAACGGTATGGTAAACAACACAGCTCAATTTCGGAAACATTAAAATGGAATTGTAACATTTAGTTTTGCGAATGTTGCTCTTACATGCAACAGATGGCGCTGGTTTTTTTTAGAAGAAGCGTGCTTTTACCGATATAGATGTCACAGATGTGGCATCTATATAGTAGGTTTATAAAAACACGCGTATCTTGAAATGGAACATTGTATCAAAATTTCAAGACAGTCGGTGGAGAACTTTCGGATATTACGGCGTGTGTTGCTCTTACGTCCAACAAATGGCGATGTTTAAAAAAAAAAAAAAAGTTTTTTTCCTGTCACAGGTGAGGCATGTATGTAGTAAGTAAATAAAAACACTCGCCTTTTCGAACGCAACGTTCTGTCAAAATTTCAAAGCAATCCGTAAAGAGTTTCCGAAGATTTCCTTCACATGAAAAACATAGTCTTTCAAAAAAAGCATGTTTTTTCCCGGCACAGATGTGACATCACCATTCCCTACTCTTCTGTCTTCTTATCCTCCCCACCATTATTTATTTCACCCTCCCCTCGTCCCCACCATCCCCGACTCCCCCGTCCCCTCGTCCTCGCCCCCATTCCTACTCTGTCCCGTCGTTGTCCCCCACCATCCCCCACTCCCGTCCTCTCGTCCTCCCCACCATTCCCCACTCCCTTGTCCGATGTATTCCCATATGATTTGGTATTCCCTTCAGAAAATTTGGAACAACAAATAATCAGATGTTTCCATCACTGAAAAATATGAACAGTAAAAAAAAACAAATGAAAAACAATGAAATAATTTTAAAATAAACTATACTCATGAAATGAATGATATGGTCAACCACACAGCTCAATTCTAAGGCAATGTCACACAAAATAATTAAATCAAAATGAAAATAAATCTAAATCGACGAAATTTAAATTTATCAATGCAATCAGAAACATTGAAATGGAATGGTAGCATATTTAGTATTGTGTGTGTTGCTCCTACATGCGCTGTTTTTCAAACAAAGCATGATTTTACATCTCACAGGTGGGGCATCTATACTTATTCTCTCGAAATGAACGGTATTGTAAACAACACAGCTCAATTCCAACGTAATGTCCAACAAAATAATTAAATAAAAATTAAAATAAAAATAAATTATGAAAATTCAATTTATCAATGCAATCAGAAACAGTGAAATGGAATCATAACATTTAGCATGTGTTGCTCCTGCCGGAGCAACCGGACCGGTCGGTCGGCCGAGCGGACAGCACATCTGTGATCCTGTGGTCCCGGGTTTGATCCCGGGCGCCGGCGAGAATCAATGGGCAGAGTTCCTTTCATCCTATGCCCCTGTTACTTAGCAATAAAATAGGTACCATGTGTTAGTCAACGGTCACGGGCTGCTTCCTGGGGGTGGAGGCCAGGTCGAGGACCGGGCCGCGGGGACACTAAAGCCCCGAAATCATCTCAAGATAACCATCTCAAGATCTCAAGATAACCTTGCGAGCAACAGATGGCGCTGTTTTAAAAAAATGCTTGTTTTTACCTTTTTTTTTTAAACAGGGAGCCGGTCGGCCGAGCGGACAGCACGCTGGACTTGTGATCCTGTGGTCCTGGGTTCGATCCCAGGCGCCGGCGAGAAACATTGGGCAGAGTTTCTTTCACCCTATGCCCCTGTTACCTAGCAGTAAAATAGGTACCTGGGTGTTAGTCAGCTGTCACGGGCTGCTTCCTGGGGGTGGAGGCCTGGTCGAGGACCGGGCCGCGGGGACACTAAAGCCCCGAAATCATCTCAAGATAACCTCAAGATAACCTGTCACTGTTTCTTTATCTATATTGTAGGTATATAAAAGCATGCGAGTATTCGAATGAAACATTGTGTCAAAATTTCAAAGCAATCGGTGAAGAATTTTTGGAGATTACAGTGTGTGTTGCTCTTACGTCCAACAGATGGCGTTGGTTTTCAAAACACCATGTGTTTTCCTGTCACAGGTGAGGCATGTATATAAAAACACGCGCTTATTCGAAAGCAACGTTGTGTCAACATTTCAAAGCAATCGGTAAAGAGGTTTCGAAGATTTAACTCTCGTGAAAAACATAAAAACACAGTTTTTTTAAAAAAGCATGTTTTTTCCCCATCACAGACGTAGCATCTATATAGTATGTATATAAAAATGCGCTTGGATGCGAATGGCACGTAGTTGGAAAATTTCAAAGCAATCGGTAAAGAACTCTCGGCGATTAGCGATTTTGAACAAATGAACATCTCCATTTTTATTTATATAGATAGCATGTGTTTTCCTCCTACATGTAACAGATGGCGCTGTTTTCAAGAAATGCATAGTTTTACCTGTCACAGGTGTGGCATCTATACTTATACCTACGAAATGAACGTTATGGTAAATAACACAGCTCAATTACAACACAATGTCACACAAAATAATTCAATGAAAAAAAATCGAAATTTATGAATATAAAATTTATCAAAGCAATGGGAAACATTTAAATGAAATTTGTGACATTTAGTATTGTGTGCATGTTGCTATTATGTGCAACAGATGGCGCTGTTTTTCAAAAACGCATGTTTTTACCTGTCACAGAGGTGGCATCTGTATAGTAGGTATATAAAAAGACGCGCATATTCGAATGGAACGTTGTGTCAGAATTTCAAAGCAATTGGTTAAGAACTTTGGGAGATTACAGCGTGTGTTGCTCTTACATCCAACAGATGGCGTTGTTTAAAAAAACAAAACATGTTTTCTCCGGTCACAGGTAAGGCATGTATATAGTAAATATACGGAAACACGCACCTATTCGAATGCAACGTCGTGTCAAAATTTCAAAGCAATCGGTAAAGAGGTTTTGAAGATTTCTCTCATGAAAAACATTATAATATATATAAATATATATATATATATATATATATATTATATATATATATATTATATATATATATATATTATATATATATATATTATATATATATATTATATATATATATATATTATATATATATATATATATATATATATATATATATATATATATATATATATATATATATATATATATATATATATATATATATAAATATATTATATTCCTCTCACCAGGAATAAGATTTGAAAATATTATTCATAAAATATAAAGTTTACCTACAACTTGGTTCATGCACTTTATAAAAATTATAATGTAATTGTGTACGTTAATGCAATAAAGATAATTGGACGCTCACTAAAATATGAAATGCGGCGTTTCTTATAACAATATTTGTGTTACTTAAGTAGGCTTGTTTTTGTGTTTTTTTAAATGCAAAGTATGTAACTTTTTTCTGTTCTGGTTGTGTCACTGCGATAAATTTTTGTGGACCGCAAAAATATTGTGTAATACAATAATTTAAATAGTGTGTGTGTGCATGTGTATGTATTCACCTAGTTCTCACCTAGCTATGCTTGCGGGGGTTGAGCTGTGGCTCTTTGATCCCGCCTCTCGACCGTCAATCGACTGATGTTCAGATTTCTGAGCCTACTGTTCTCGATTATATCTACATTTGAAACTGTTTATGGAGTCAGCCTCCACCACATCACTGCCTAATGCATTCCATTTTTTAGTTACTCCGACACTGAAAATGTTCTTTCTGACGTCCCGTCCAGTAGTGTGTGGTGGGGGGGGGGGGGGGAAGGTGTGTAGCCATTTTTGTTTCCAGCACACACAAACACACACAGATGAGAAACCCATGGTTTAATCAGAGAAGTAGGCCAGCTAAGCAGCAAAGTAAAAGGGCATGAAGAAACTACAGAAATAACAGGACACTTGACCGCAGAGAAAGATACCAGAGTACCAGGAATGAATATGTCAGGGTGAGAAGAGAGGCAGAAAGACAATACGAAAATGACATCGCAAGCAAGGCAAAGACTCAACCTAAATTGCTCCTCAGCCACATCACGAGAAAAACGACAGTAATGGAACAGGTAATGAAATTGAGGATAGGGACAGACAGATTCACTACAAACGATAAGGAAGTGTGCGAGGAACTGAATAGGAAATTCCAGGTCTTCACGTTAGAGAAAGAAGAAGTTCCAGAGATAGGAGAAGGAATAGATAAACAGGAACCACTAGAAGAGTTTGAGATTACTAGTGGGGATATAAGGAATCTTTTTCTAGAGTTGGATGTTATAAAGACTATCACTATTTTGGATTCTTCCAAAGGGATGGAATGCATCATCAGGCCCAGATGGAATCTTCCCATGGATACTAAAGGAAGGAACAGAAGCACTGTGCCTGCCACTCTCCATTATATACAACAAATCACTGGCAACAGGAGAACTGCCAAAAATTTGGAAAGCGGCTAATATAGTCCCGATATATACAAGGGGGCGGCAGACAGGAGGCACTGAACTACAGGCCAGTGTCCCTAACTTGTATACCATGCAAGCTGATGGAGAAGACTGTGCGAAAAAGCTAGTGGAACATCTGGAGTGAGAGAACTTTGTAACACAGCATCAACATGAGTTCAGAGATGGCAAGTCCTGCCTCACAGGATTAATTGAATTCTACGATCAGTGTCTGGAAACCGACACACACAAACACACACACACATATAACACAGTCTCCCTTAGTTTGTATTCCCTTCAGGATGGAAAATGGGAGACTCCGTGACGTCATCGACTCCGTGACGTCATGGATGTCATCGTTATTTACAATATGAAACATTGTTAATAGACTAGTTTAGTATCTAGAGTTAACAAAAGAGTATTCAATAAGACTGAATATAATTATTAACACCGTATTGTAGCTAGGTTCCCTTGTTAATGTAAAATTACTTTGAGTGAGGAACCAGCGTTGAGGGCGTCGGCTCCTCTGAGAGGAAGGCTCCCGCATCATAACATAACATAACAACAACAGAGCAGCCCCACGCTGTATTGGCTCTAGAGCTGGTGTAAAAACTAGACACCCCATTTACGTGTCAACACCAGCAACACAGCCTAACAACGATTGTATCCCGCTTATCAAGTATTTTGTATATGAATTATAATGTGCACATTTATTCATTTATAAAAATAAGTCGGTCATAATGTATGAACAACCCAAACCACATGTACGTGTACACCCCATTTACAACCCTCACAGTTCATGTCATACCTGTAATTGATATGTTTAGGGAACTTTGATTAATTCCTTGCATCCCATACAGGTAAATTGTGAGAGGAGCAGCAAGCTGTGCAGACGGTTGGTTCATACACATTACAATTGTTTGCCAAGCTTTGTCCTTCCCACAAGCCGCCATTACGTGGCACCAGGAGGCACAGGGCCACACCCAATCTGAGGCTACACCTACACGCCTTACCAGGCCCACACTACTGGCCCAGCTAAGCCAAATTTAATAATCTTAGTAGTCATAATTAGTAATTTACTAGTAGATTAGACCACCATATGTGGTATACTGTATTATAAAAGGTAAACAATTGGTAGTTTAAGAAGGAGCCATAACAAAGTGGTTTAGGCTACCAATTGTCCCTCCCAATAGTGTGTAAGAAGATTTCAGGCAGTTTACAAGTATATACAGTCCACTCAATTAATTCTTACTTACTAAGAAAAATAAATAAGACATAACTTTATTTTATTAAAGTCAATTTGAAAAGGAGAGATTAGCTGCCTGGAATTTCCCCACAATCAGGCAAGAAAGACATTGGTAGGTAGACTGCATATTTTTGGATTGCCAGAAAGCCTTTGACACTGCACTGAAAATGCTGGAGATGTAGGCAGAAGTGAAAGGGAAGGTACACCGTTGGATAAGGGAGTACCTAAGTAACTGAAGACAGCAAGTCACTGTGAGGGGTGAGGTTTCAGATTGGCGAGACGTTACAAGTGGAGTCCCGCAGGGGTCAGTCCTTGGACCTGTTCTGTTTCTGATATATGTAAATGATCTCCCAGAAGGTATAGAATAGTTCCTCTCATTGTTTGCTGATGATGCAAAAATTATGAGAAGGATTAAAACAGAGGAAGATAGTATGAGGCTACAATATGACCTAGACAGACTGAATGCATGAGCCAACAAATGGCTACTAAAGTTCAATCCAAGTATATATAAAGTAAGGAAAATAGGCGAGGGAAACCAGGAGGCCAGACGGGATTCAGAATTGGAGAGGAACTACTTCATGAAACGGACAGAGAGAAAGTTCTAGATGATATCACACCAAACCTGTCTCCTAAAGCCCACATAATAAATTACATCTACGGCATACCCGAGGCTGTCTAACATCAGAAAAGCCTTCAGAAACCTGTGTAAGGAATCATTCAGAACCTTGTATACCACATATGTAAGACCAATCCTGGAGTATGCGGCCCCAGCATGGAGCCCCGTACCTTGTCAAGCACAAGACGAAGCTGGAAAAAATGAGAGATATGCCACTAGGCTAGTCCCAGAACTAAGACGCATGAGTTACGAAGAAAGGCTGTGTGAAATCCACTTCACGACACTAGAAGACACAAGATTTAGGGGAGACATGATCACTACCTACAAAATTCTTAGAGGAATTGACAGGGTAGCCAAGGATAAATTGTTTAACACGGGTGGTATGCGAACAAGGGGGGGACAGGTGGAAACTGAGTGCCCAAATGAGCCACAAAGACATTAGAAAGAACTTTTTAAGTGTTAGTAGTTAGTAAATGGAATGCACTAGGAAGTGATGTGGTGGAGGCCGACTCCATACCCCGTTTCATATGTTGATATGATAGAGCCCAGTAGGCTCAGGAATCTATACACCAGTTGATTAACAGTTGAGAGGCGGGACCAAAGAGCCAGAGCTCAACCCTCGCAAGCACAACTAGGCGAGTACACACCCTGCTGCACACGAGGGCATCGGTGAGCAGAAGTGGCCGTGGAAATTTAATAACAAATCCATATTTTACCGTTAACAATCACAAATCCGGAACCGTTATGAAAGTAATCGATTTTGCAGCTTAAAAATAATTATTTAAGCATCGTTCTTAACTTTTTTTCAATTTGAGCCGAGTGAGAGGATTTTCGTTCGTTGGTCTCATATTGTCTCCTAGGGCGAAATTCCGTTGTCACTCGAGGGTGTGAGCCCCGTTGGCATGGGTCTGGATAAGCCATTCCGTTATCATCACTGAGGTCACCAGTAAGATTTGTATCGTCGTGTGCCGGTTGGGTCAATTACACTTTTAGCCTCTTCTCTCGGAGGCTGTTATAGAGAGCTCGAGAACGCTCATCTCAACACGTCAGTTATGATGATCGTTGTCCTTTGGAGGTCACTCTCAGGTCAGGGATGGTAATGGGACATGGGCATCGGACAGAATAACGTATCCGATCAGGTGAATTGGTTTGACGTAAATATTATAGATGAGACGAGTCGTTGTCTGATGCTACGCACCGCTGAAAATACCTTAAGCCTAACGAAACTCTAATCTCCCCTGTGTCTTCCTCCTCCCAGCAGGCGTGTGTGGGCGGCAGCAGCGCCCACTACGCCGAGCTCTTCCTGCCTGGAGCTGCCGCAGCACAGCCACAGCACTGCCACCAGCCACAGCGCGTCCTGTACGCAGCTTTTGACCAGCGAGCGCGGTACCCCGCGCCCCAGCAGCACTACCAGTCCTCGGCGTACCAGCACACGCTACCAGCCTCCAGTACGCCCACGCCACACCACCACCACCAACCGCACCACACGCCCGCGGGACACCCACAGGCGACCCAGGAGCCAATCTGGACGCCTTCTGCGACGGCGATAGTCCGGCGGCACTCACTGAGACGCGATCCTTACACGAGTAACCACGAGGCAACGGTGCCACTCATTGCTAGCCAGAAGGAGAGCTCCGTCTAGGGTGAGTGAGTGACCCTACCTGGCTCTTGTTAGGTCTATAAGTATCTCTGTAGGGTGAGTGAAGGGTTCACACGGGCTCTTGTTAGGTCTACCACCGTCTTAATTAAGGGTGATTAGGGAGTTAAACCTCGCTCCTGTATAATCTACTAGTAAGTTATGATAGTGGACCCAGTGCTGGCCTCGGTACCTTAGAAAAACAAAAATATCCTTTCTTGTTGTTTCGACTTTACCTCTTAGTCTTGTCTAGGGTGAGTCACGCCCTGATAAGACTCTTGAGCCTCCCTCTCCTCCTCCTCCTCCTCCTTGTTGTGTAGTGAGCATCTCCCAGCTCAGCCTGGTCTGTAAACCGGTGGTCTATATCTTCTTGCAAGGTTGATGTGCACAGTGGCAAGCTTGCAATCCGTCCTCACATATATGTAATCCTACGTGTTCTTTAATTATCATCATCTTGCTGGCGACGTTCCCTAAATTGCATTCGTGTGTGTGAATGTTGTGGCTGTACAGATTAGCATCACTAAGGAAGATATCGGGTTAGTATTGGCAAGAGGTGTTATTATATTTTAGTACACACACACACACACACACACACACACACACACACACACACACACACACACACACACAAACCTGCCTAACTCCCACTCCCGCACTGCCTCCTACATTACCCCTTCACCCCCCTCCTAACACATGCGCCCTATATCTAGGCCGCGGTCTTCAAACATCTTTCCATTCACCACAATGTATCATTACATTTATGAACAGTTTAGGAAACGTTGTTCACAGAGACAAACAGCGTCGTAGAGCCTCAGACCCGTGTCAATAGAGCGTGTCTGAGGCTCTGTTGCAATATAACCTTTGATCCACTTCGGTTAAAAGGGTCATTACAATAAAGGGTGGGTACAGTGATGTGTGCGGGTACATTACTCTTCTTGTGCCACGTTATCAGGAGTGGAGGACGTTGGTGAGATTTCGTCACGTAATTATTTGTTTTACGTTGTTTGATCATGTTGTTGTGACTTGTATTGTGCATCGCTGTTTTATATTGCATGGTGTTAGACATATTGAGCTGCTAGAGGTGTGGGTACAGCGGGGATGACTTCTGACGACAATGTTGTATTATTCCACAGTTCTGCTAGCTGACGTGTTAACGGCGGCGTCAGCGGCCGTGTCAACGACGGCGTCAGCGGCCGTGTCAACGACGGCGTCAGCGGCCATGTCAGTAGTGGCGTCAGCTGGGTGTAAGCAGTGGCGTCAGCGGCCGTGTCAGCAGTGGCATCAGCGGCCGTGTCAGCAGTGGCGTCAGCGGCCGTGTCAGCAGTGGCGTCAGCGGCCGTGTAAGCAGTGGCGTCAGCGGCCGTGCAAGCAGTGGCGTCAGCGGCCGTGCAAGCAGTGGCGTCAGCGGCCGTGCAAGCAGTGGCGTCAGCGGCCGTGTAAGCAGTGGCGTCAGCGGCCGTGTAAGCAGTGGCGTCAGCGGCCGTGTAAGCAGTGGCGTCAGCGGCCGTGTAAGCAGTGGCGTCAGCTGCCGTGTAAGCAGTGGCGTCAGCGGCCGTGTAAGCAGTGGCGTCAGCGGCCGTGTAAGCAGTGGCGTCAGCGGCCGTGTAAGCAGTGGCGTCAGCGGCCGTGTAAGCAGTGGCGTCAGCGGCCGTGTAAGCAGTGGCGTCAGCGGCCGTGTAAGCAGTGGCGTCAGCGGCCGTGTAAGCAGTAGCGTCAGCGGCGGTGTCAGTGATGGCATCTGGATGATGTACTCAAACAGAGATGGGACTACAAGCAAGACCAGTGAACTAAGGGAAAAATCGCAAGAAATAAACCCAAATGTAATTGGACTCGCAGAAAGAAAACTCACAGGAATCATAACAAATGCAGTGTTTCCCCAGGACTACACTGTAATAAGGAAAGAGGGAAGGAAGAAGAGGAGGTCGAGTGGCTCTACTAATGAGAAAGGAATGGAGTTTCAGGGAGATGGTTATCCCAGGATGCAAGGGATTCAGAGGGTACATAACAGACACCATAACAATAGGAGGACCAAGAATAGTAGTAGCAGTGATATATAACCCTCCACCAAATGACAGAAGACCCAGGCAAGAGTATGGCAACAACAACATGGCAGTTAACAATATAATTGAGAGGGCAGCCTCTGCTGCCTGTAGATATAGATCCAACCTGCTCATCTTGTGGGGACTTCATTCACAGAAGGATAGACTGGGAGAACAAGGAACCGCATTGAGGTGAAGATACATGGAGGGCTAAACTATTGGAGGTGGCGACAAGAAACGTTTTTAGCCAGCATGTCAGGGACCCACAAGGATGAGAGGAAATGATGAACCAGCGAGACTCGACCTAGTCTACACTCTGAACGATTCCGATATAAGGGAAATCGATTTTGAGGCCCCAGTAGGAAGGAGCGACCACAGTGTACTGGCGTTTGAGTATCTGGTTGAAGAAGGGTAAGGAGCTCGAGGAGGGGAACTGAAAACAAAAGGCTGGCATTCCGAAAGGGAAACTTTGAGGGGATATGAAAATTCCTAGCAGATATAACATGGGAAACAGTTCAGGGGAAAGACGGCCCAAGATAGGATGGACTACATAACGCAGAAGTGTAAAGAAGTCACAGAAAAGTTTGTCCAGGTCCAAAAGGAAAACAATGAAATGAAGATGAGAAATCCATGGTTTAATCGGTGATGTAGGCTAGCCAAGCAGAAAAGTAAAAGGGCATGGAGAAACTATTGATATAACAGGACACTTAAGAGCAGAGAAAGATACCAGAGTGCCATGAATGAAGATAATATGAAAATGACATCGCAAGCAAGGCAAAGACTCGGCCTAAATGGCTGCACACCCACATCAGGAGAAAACAGTAAAAGAACAGTATTGAAATGGGGAATAGTGGTAGACAGATTCGCTGCAAATGACAGGTGCAAGGAACTAGAAAAGAAATTCAAGGTCTCCACATTAGAAAAAGAAGAAGTTCCAGAGATTAGAGAAGGAGTAGTTAATCAGGACAAACTAGAAGAGTTTGATATTACCAGCGGGGAAGTAAAGAAAATGTTGCTAGATTGGATGTGTCAAAGGCTATAGGCCCAGATGGAATCTCCCCTTGGATATTGAAGGAAGGAGCAGAAGCACTCTTCCTGCAAATCTCCATGGTGTATAACAAATCCTGGTAACCACGAACTGCCAAAAATTTGGAAGACGGATATTTTTGTCCCGATATACAAGGAGGAGCATAGACAGGAGGCACTGAACTACAGGCCAGTGTCCCTAACTTGCATACCATGCAAGCTGATGGAGAAGATTGTGCGATGAAAGCTAGTGGAACATCTGGAGTTAAAAAATTTTGTGACAAACCATCAACATGGGTTCAGGGATGGCAAGTCCTGCCTCACAGGATTAACTGAATTCTACGATCATGCAACAAAAATCAGGCAAGAAAGAGGGGTGGGCAGACTGCATATTTTTGGATTGCCAGAATGCCTTTGACATGGTACCACACAAGAGGCTAGCGAAAATGCTGGAGATGCAAGCAGGAGTGAAAGGAAAGGTACTCCATTGGATAAAGGATTACCTAAGCAACGAAAGACATCGAGTCACTGTGAGAGGTGAGGTCTCAGATTGGCGAGACGTCACCAGTGGAGTCCCGCAGGGTTCAGTCCTTGGATCTATACAGTTTCTGATATACGTGAATGATCTCCCAGAGGGTATAGAATCGTTCCTCTCATTGCAAAAATTATGCAAAATTATGTAAAAATTATGAGGAGGATTAAACAGAGGAGGATTAAACAGAGGAAGATAGAAGGAGGTTACAAGATGACCTAGACACACTGAATGAGTGGGCTGACATATGGCTATTAAAATTCAACCCAAGTAAATGCAAGGTAATGAAACTAGGCGGTGGAAACAGGAGGCCAGACACAGGATTCCGAATAGGAGATGAAGTACTTCATGAAACGGACAAAGAGAAAGATCTAGGAGTTGACATCACACCAAACCTGTCTCCTGAAGCCCACATAAAAAGAATTACATCAGCGGCATACTCTAGGCTGGCTAACATCAGAACAGCCTTCAGGAACCTATGTAAGGAATCATTCAGAACCTTGTATACCACATATATAAGACCAATCCTGGAGTATGCAGCCCCAGCATGGAGCCTGTATCTTGTCAAGCACAAGACGAAGCTGGAAAAAGTTCAAAGGTATGCCACAAGTCTAGTCCCAGAACTAAGAGGCATGAGTTACGAGGAAAGGCTGCTTGAAATGCACCTCACGACACTGGGAGACAGAAGAGTAAGGGGAGACATGATCACCACCTATGAAATTCTCAGAGGAATTGACAGGATTGATAAGTGTGAGATTTTTTTTTCCTTGACAATTATCAAAATAATTAATTCCTATTGATGTTATGTTAATCGTAACTACCTCGCAAGAGAGGCAGACCTTAAACAGCAAGAGCTGCCAGTGGCAGGTATTTAATCTTAAAGCCTAAGATCATAGGACCGCGGGAGCAAACCGCCAGGCGAAACCACTCTGGTAATACCTGTCACTTAGGTCGCTGGCTCCTCCTAGTTGACAACTAATGAAGGGTAGCCGACGGATTCTCACTTGTTTATAGAAGTGTGGTGCTGTGCAATGGACTCGAGCTTTACATACAGACTTGATATGAACATAAGCAGGCAAAACGTTACAGAACATGAAATGTGTGAACATGAAATAATATTAGAAGGTCTGACGTAAACGAGCATTTTCTATAATATAATTTATTTACAAAAAAACTAGAACTACTATTACAAAGAGTTTATGTTACTTTACTGTCACTCCAGTGGCGCATTAAAGAACAGCTATAAAACAGCCTGATGGACCCACGGTATCCTTATCCCGTCGTCGCCGACTCACTAATAACACTAACTAAACAAAGTGGTGCCCACTTGTGACGCAAGCTTGCAATCAATATTGTCACGGCTTCACAAAAACTTGACTGGCGCTCGCTGCCCTCAACGAGGTACCAAGTAACAAGGCGGTTAATCAAAGAATGATAACCCTTATAAAAATCTTACGTTAACACACACGTGTCTCAACGACACTTAAATGGCAGCAATAACTCGTAAATCAAATAAATACATCAACTTGAAAGACAAACATTCGGTGAGTAATTCCCAATTACTGAATACAACAGCCTATTAATTCAGACGAGTATTGATAAAGCCTACTGTCTCTCAACTGACAGTTCATTTCCGGTCTTACAACAAGATTACCTTAACGAGGGTAGACTACTGTACCACACACAAGGCTACAAGACACTCCATGTAAACAACATCAACACCTTGTGAATTCACTAAGTAGCGGGTACTAATTCTCCTTAATTAGCTACGAGTGTTTAATCCCTCTGCCCGCAGACAGATTTGATCAGTCCAACGAATTACAGCAGCCTAATTACAGCGCAATTGACTCCGATCATAACAGACCGGTCAACTCCTTACGTTAATCCATCAATTAACGACAGCTCGTTAAATCGTTAACACTACGTTAGTCTTCACTTGACAATTCCTCCACTGCGTGAACTTCACTGTGACTGTTGCCTTTACACGACTCTACGTTAATCACAACAATGTTCAACAAAACAACAATGACCTCGTTAAGTAAATCGTGACCCCCCGGTGACGTTAAATGACTAATTCTCACGGAATCCTTCACAGTACACAACGCATTCCACCAAGGACACAACTTGTCTACAGTTTACACACGGTACAACACAGTACATCACAGTACAGTCTTGCCACTCACGGCAAAACTTATAAATGACTTCTCCAGTAAATTATCTACCAATAATTCACAACTTTACCACAACACAACAGTAAAATAAGCGCTGGCCAATATAATAATAGAATTATTTATAACCAAGGGAAACCTCCCTGTTACCACTTTCACTGCTGAAAAAAGGAATCAAATTACAGCGAATTACATACACGGCACATAGAGAAAAATGGAAACAAAGAACACTTTGCTCCACCGCTGAATGTGTCTAACGTCAACCTCACAGTTGGGCTCCACCTCAACTTGATGACGTCAAACAGGGTAAACTCCCACGTTTCCAATTCACATTCACCTCACTAGGTGGTCACAGGGACAGAGGACAGACAGAACACTGGGTGCAAAACCAGCTTCAGAGTTTTATTATCCAAAACGGAAACAGTGTACTTACATCAATCTCGCGGGCGCGCCATACACACACACACACACACACACGGCAACCTCACTCCCACTGCTGCTGCTGCTGCTGGATGATGAAGTAGGCGTCCTCACTTCGTACACGTGGTCGGCTGGAGCACGGGGTCCTAGACCACGGGGATAGCTCCACACAGAGACCAGGTGGCGCAGACACGCCAGATTCAGGCAGCCAGGGGTGTACGCACAACAGATCACACAGACACAGCTGTAATGCGGTACCATGCCCATCCACTTGACACGGTACCCTAGGATACGACGGTACACGGTGTTACACAGCACGACGGTACACGAGACAGAGTCCTTCACTGCTCACTGCTAATTCCTCGGAATTATGAATTTAAGGTTTCTCTCATAACACTGAAACCTTCTCTAGCTCGTCTCACTGCGGTACCTTCAAGCTAAGATACGACAGACGGCGGATGTCACTAACACATGACGATAACAGCCTCACTCAGTCCAGTTGCTCTGAGAAGGCGTTTCACGATCACGCGGCTCAGATGACAAAGTTCACACTGCTAAATCATTGGAAACACCTTTTTCCGATACCGGATTCTTACTGACGCCACCCGGAAAGATAGCAAGACGATGAACATGACTTTAGTAACGTTGCAGTTGGTATTTCTCGATGCTTGGCCTTAGCACGAGAAAGTACGTCCTGCTCTAGCAACGTTCTTGGTAAGAATAATTATTTGGGCGCCAAGATGGCTTAGGGATACCATGCGGTACCCCTCGGCATTTTGACCAATCACGGTTCAGCATTCCTGAAGCCCAAGCGCCTTGGCCAACGGCGTACCTGCCTCACGACGCTGCCCCCTCTCTCACGAGGTGGACACGTGATGGGGAAGTTAGTCTACAGCCATTAACCCCCCAAACCTCCCTCTCTACACTTGTACAAAAATTTCCACGAAATCAACTCCCTCCTGTAATTTTCTTCAAACCTGATACAGCGATCAGAATGACATCAATGGGTAGCAAATGTCAGGCTGTCTAACGACACCCAACACGACTGTGGAAAAGTTATATTCAGAAATTTGAGTCACCGTGCACATCACTGGTGCACTATGCAATTTCATACCTCAACCAGTGCACGAGAGAGCAAGAAAAATCTGTCTCCTGACAATAAGGCTAAACTGTTTAACACTGGTAGTACGCAAACAAGGGGACACAGGTGTAAACCGAGTACCCAAATGAGTCACAGGGACGTTAGAAAGAACTTTCTCAGTGTCAGAGTAGTTAACATGGAATGCATTAGGTAGTGACGTGGTGGAGGCTGACTCCATACACAGTTTCAAATGTAGATATGACAGATCCCAGTAGGCTCAGGAATCTGTAAACCAGTTGATTGACAGTTGAGAGGAGGGACCAAAGAGCCAGAGCTTGTGGGAAAATGTAGCTCTAAACAGAGCTAGATGAGCGAAATGGAGACTAACTTGAGTTATTTTCTTGTCTATCTTGTAACGACGAGCAACTTACCCGTTGAATAAATATGGACAAATATAACAACATTAGCTGGAATCTTGCTACATTAGGCTCGCCGGAAAGGTGTCTAGTAGTTGTGGGAGTCACTCTCGATCCCGGACACCTGCTGCTGCAGAATGTCGAATTATGGGCCGGTATTACGAGCTCCTAAACACAACTTCTTATCAGCAGTGTGGCTGACGCTTTTGAACACGCTGGGAATGGCGTCTCTTTTTCTTCTTCTTCTCCATCGCCGGGATACGCACGCGCAGTACACTCCATAGGAATCCCGAGCGTAAAGTTATTTACTTACTCGTAATTAATTAGGGAAGTAAGGAGTTATGACAAATATGAATGTCATAGACATATATGCTACATCATAATCCTATTTCTCGTAAGGCAATTTGTTTAATTAAGACTGCGCGAAATAAACGACAAGGGTTTAGTGTAGATTTATTTTACGTGGCAATAATATCTACAGGAGTAATCAATCTGATTACATGAGATAGTTCAGTAAGCAGTAATACACTAAATAAGTAAACTCTTTCATAGGAGATTATCTTTAGAAAGGGAAAGCAAATAACTGGACTCGGTAGACTTCCAATAATACGTGGAATATTTCATGTTCCAGCCTGACAACTTCACAGCGCCCTGGAAACTAACAAGGATTTGTCTAAAATTACGTTACAAAAGATAAACATTAATTTGGCTATTTCTACGAATTAGTAACGTTAGTAAACGCTATTGTTAAATAAATGAGGGTTAAATGTTGGTTATTTCTAACAGACCTCAACCCCCGCAAGCACAAATAGGTGAGTACACACACACACGCCTACCTCCCACTCCCGCACTGCCTCCTACACTACCCCTTCACCCCCCTCCTAACACCTGCGCCCTATAGCTAGGCCGCGGTCTTCAAACATCTTTCCATCCACCACAATGTATCATTACATTTCTAAACAGTTAAGGAATCGCGTCAAGATTTGCACCTCAACTATTAAGACTTTTTCACAGGGACAAACAGCGTCGAAGAGCCTCAGACCCGTGTCAATAGAGCGTGTCTGAAGCTCTATTGCAATATAACCTTTGACCCCCTTCGGTTAAAAGGGTCATTGCAGTAAAAGGTGGGTACAGTGATGTGTGCGGGTACATTACTGTATCTGTGTCACGTTTCAGGGGAGGAGGACGTTGGTGCAATTTCGTCGCGTAATTATTTTTTACGTTGTTTGATCATGTTGTTGTGACTTGTATTGTGCATCGCTGTTTTATATTGCATGGGAATAGATATATTGGTTTGCAGGAGGTGAGGGGTATGGTGGGCTTTGTCGCAGCCGGGACGGCTTAATGTTATATTATTCCACAGTTCTGCTAGCTGACGTGTTAGCGATGGCGTCAGCGGCCGTGTCAACAGTGGCGTCAGCGGCCGTGTCAGCGATGGCGTCAGCGGCCGTGTCAGCGATGGCGTCAGCGGCCGTGTCAGCGATGGCGTCAGCGGCCGTGTCAGCGATGGCGTCAGCGGCCGTGTCAGCGATGGCGTCAGCGGCCGCGTCAGCGATGGCGTCAGCGGCCGCGTCAGCGATGGCGTCAGCGGCCGCGTCAGCGATGGCGTCAGCGGCCGCGTCAGCGATGGCGTCAGCGGCCGCGTCAGCGATGGCGTCAGCGGCCGTGTCAGCGGTGGCGTCAGCGATGGCGTCAGCGGCCGTGTCAGCGGTGGCGTCAGCGATGGCGTCAGCGGTGGCGTCAGCGGCCGCGTCAGCGATGGCGTCAGCGGTGGCGTCAGCGATGGCGTCAGCGGCCGTGTCAGCGATGGCGTCAGCGGTGGCGTCAGCGGTGGCGTCAGCGGCCGTGTCAGCGATGGCGTCAGCGGCCGTGTCAGCGATGGCGTCAGCGGCCGTGTCAGCGATGGCGTCAGCGGCCGTGTCAGCGATGGCGTCAGCGGCCGTGTCAGCGATGGCGTCAGCGGCCGTGTCAGCGATGGCGTCAGCGGCCGTGTCAGCGATGGCGTCAGCGGCCGTGTCAGCGATGGCGTCAGCGGCCGTGTCAGCGATGGCGTCAGCGGCCGTGTCAGCGATGGCGTCAGCGGCCGTGTCAGCAGTGGCGTCACCGGTGGCGTCAGCGGCCGTGTCAGCGGCCGTGACAACGGTAAACATAACCATATTACAAATCAACAGATGTAAGTCTTTTATCGGATTTACTGTTTAATGAATACCAACGATGGTTCTTGTGTTGATGACTTGTCTTGCACGCACGCACGCACGCACACGCTCGCAAAGGAGCTCACTCTTCAACACAAGGCGCCAACTGGGACCAACATTAAAAGCGAACGCCGACCGTGAGACGAGACACTTGTGAATTGTGATCAGGTCAGATCATCTGCACGAGTGATATTCCTCCAGGAATATCTTGGGATTGGGAAGGCGACCATACCTGCCTTCCCAATCGCCCGGTACTCCACCCCCATCCAACACTCACCCACACAAGCAGCCTTTTCCACAATACTTACTCTTCCACTTCCATCGATGTGGCAGAGTGAGCGTGTAATTACCTAAGTGTAATTACAGGATGAGAGCTACGCTCGTGGTGTCCCGTCTTCCCAGCACTGTTTGTCATATAACGCTTTGAAACTACTGATGGTCTTGGCCTCCATCACCTTCTCACCTAACTTGTTCCAACCGTCTACCACTCTGTTTGCGAAAGTGATTTTTTTTATATTTCTTCGGCATCTGTGTTTAGCTAGTTTAAATCTATGACCTCTTGTTCTTAAAGTTCCAGGTTTCAGGAAATCTTCCCTATCGATTATATCAATTCCTGTTACTATTTGTACGTAGTGATCATATCACCTTTTTCTTCTAGTTCTGGCATATATAATGCCTCTAACCTCTCTCGTAGCTCTTGCCCTTCAGTTCTGGGAGCCACTTAGTAGCGTGTTTTTGCACCTTTTCCAGTTTGTTGATGTGCTTCTTAAGATATGGGCACCACACAACCGCTGCATATTCTAGCTTTGGCCTAACAATAGTCGTGAACAATTTCTTTAGTATATCGCCATCCATGTATTTAAAAGCAATTCTGAAGTCAGAAAGCGTGGCATAGGCTCCTCACACAACGTTCTTTATGTGGTCCTCAGGTGATAGTTTTCTATCTAGAACCACCCCTAGATCTCTTTCTTTATTAGAATTCTTTAAAGATTTCTCACATATTATATAGGTTGCGTGGGGTCTATGGTCACCTATTCCACATTCCATAACATGGCATTTATTAACATTAAATTCAATTTACCATGTGGTGCTCCATATACTTATTTCGTCCAGGTCATCTTGAAGGGCATGACAATCATTTAAGTTTCTTATCCTTCCCATTATCTTAGCATCATCAGCAAACATGTTCATATAATTTTGTATACCAACTGGTAGATCATTTATGTAGACAAACATCACAAGTGCAAGAACTGAACCCTGTGGTACCCCACTTTTGACATTTCTCCAGTCCGATACATTGCCTCTGATTACTGCCTTCATTTTTCTATCAGTGAAGTGAGTGTGTGTGTGTACTCACCTATTTGTGCTTGCGGGGATTGAGCTTTGGCTCTTTGGTCCCGCCTCTCAACTGTCAATCAACTGACGTACAGATTCCCGAGCCTACTGGGCTCGATCATATCAACATTTAAAGCTGTGTATGGAGTCAGCCTCCACCACATCACTGCCTAATGCATTCCATCCGTTAACTAATCTGACACTGAAAAAGTTCCTTCTAACGTCTCTGTGGCTCATGTGGGTACTCAGTTTCCACCTGTGTCCCCTTGTTCGCGTCCCACCAGTGTTGAACAGTGTATCCTTGTTTACCCGGTCGATTCCTCTGAGGATTTTGTAGGTTGTGATCATGTCTCCCTTTTCTCTTCTGTCTTCCAGTGTCGTAAGGTGTATTTCCCGCAGCCTTTCCTCGTAATTCATGCCTCTTAGTTCTGGGACTAGTCTAGTGGCATACCTTTGGACTTTTTCCAGCTTCGTCTTGTGCTTGACAAGGTACGGGCTCCATGCTGGGGCCGCATACTCCAGGATTGGTCTTACATATGTGGTATACAAAATTCTGAATGATTCCTTACACAGGTTTCTGAATGCTGTTCTGATGTTAGCCAGCCTCGCATATGCCGCAGACGTTATTCTTTTTATGTGGGCTTCAGGAGACAGGTTTCGTGTGATATCAACTAGATCTTTCTCTCTCTGTCCGTTTCATTAAGTACTTCATCTCCTATTCTGTTATCTGTGTCTGGCCTCCTGTTTCCACTGCCTTGTTTCATTACTTTGCATTTACTCGGGTTGAACTTCAACAACCATTTGTTGGACCATTCACTCAGTCTCTCTAGGTCAACTTGTAGCCTCCTACTATCGTCCTCATAATTTTTGCATCATCGGCAAACATTGAGAGAAACGATTCTATACCCTCAGGGAGATCATTTACATATATCAGAAACAGTATAGGTTCAAGGACTGACCCTTGCGGGACTCCACTCGTAACGTCTCGCCAATCTGTGTGTGTGTGTGTGTGTGTGTGTGTGTGTGTGTGTGTGTGTGTGTGTGTGTGTGTGTGTGTGTGTTTGTGTGTTTGTGCTTGTTTGAGGCGTCGGTGGAGCTTGAGGAGTGCGCTTCTCAAGGGACACCCAAGAATATTTCACTCCTTTAAATGACAAACTTGACCTTCCCTTCCTCAATATGCCGCGGCCAGGATTAGAGTAATTACGTGCACTGTTACCAAGCATGAACATCTCTCTTCAATCATGGCAGCTTAGTTTACATATATTAAGCAGTTTATGAGATCCAAAAGTGTTACAATGTTGTCTGCGAGAATAACAACCTCGGGGCTGCGAGGCTGAGAGAGCCGTAAACTGTTTGGTGGAATACAGATACAGTCGCTATGTACGAGTAAAGAAGTACTGGCTTAGTAAGTGCGTGTGTGTTTTCGGTCCGGGACAGTTGGCTTCCATCCTGGTCTGCCACCTTCTCATGTTTATGACGATGACATAATGGAAAGAAGTCAGTGATTGCCTCACGGGTCTTCTCGGTGAGGGGTTAAGGTCTTATTCACTTCAGAAGTTTTGAAAATAACTCTTGAATGTTTATTTTAGCTATATATATGGCCAAGTTCTCAAACTCATTTTCGTTATTTTAAGGTGAAGAAAAAAGTGAATTACTACAGTATGTATTACACTTATTTATACAATTTGCACAACGTTTCGAACCTCTATGGTTCATTCTCAAGTGAAAAGAAATTACAGATCTCGTCAGATTTATACCAGTACAGGGTCAGGTGAAAAAACAAGTACAATAGAGGAAAAGGCAATGTGAATAAATAAGGGACGAAGTACATACAATGATTAATCAGGTGTAATAGGCCTATTATGTTGAGCAGTGTCTTCTGTGTTGGCATCGTTATGTTCCGGTCTTGTTCTTACTCTCATGGGGGGTAGAGTAAATAGTTCCATAATATGGGTATTCATGGTATATTGGAACCTGAGTACTGACTCACTCTCTCTTGATTGCATTTTAGATCAAATAATTCATCTGAGTCTTTTAATATGACGAACAGTTGGTTTTTGTCTACTACTGAAGACTATCCTCGAGGGTTCCTATGTAAAAAAATAGGGAACAACACTTAGGGGGAGCCCATTGCTACTCCATCTATTTGAAGATACATGTCCCTTTGCAGACTGATGAATGGAGCTTCCTTAGTACATTCCTCGAGAAGGCTCTTCAAGTGTGGCTCGGGTATGTTTAATTTAGGGGTGCTCTCGTCTCTGTATACTCTGTCCAGTATCATTTCTTTGGTGGTGTCGACTAGGACGTTGGTAAATAGGGATTCGACGTCCAGGGAAGCAACGATTCCGTCAGGATGTGTAGTTTTGATTAATTTCAGGAAATCTGCTGATGATTGTAGACTATAGTTGCTTGGGGTGTATGGAGTTTGTTATGTCTTTTTGCCAGGTGATAGGTTGGAGTTGGTATTTGGCTGATTATTGGAAGTAGTGGGTTACCTGGTTTGTGTGTCTTAACATTGCCATAAGCATATCCTAAGCCATAGTGGC
>NC_091160.1:24016105-24073605 GCF_040958095.1 Procambarus clarkii
AGCATAAAGAATATCATAAAGTTCTGCTGTGAAAATGCTAGCCTCTAGAGGAAGGCGACACATAAGTGTGGTCAGGAAAAACAACAGAGTAGCCCACACCGTCAGCAGACTTAAACCCATCGGTGAAGATGGGAAGGGAGTGGGAGTGAGAAGAAAAGTGCTCAAGGAAGAGGCGTTTCAGAACCGTAGGAGGAGTAAAAGCTTTAGTAATGCAGGTCAGAGAAGTACAAAATTTGTGAAGAAAGACCCTCCACAGAGGCAGGTATGGAACAATGAGGAGAAATATTGATAATATGAACCGAAAGAGAATCTTGTAAGCGAGTCAAACAGACATGAAGAGGAAGGTGGTGAAGAGGAACAGGAACTACAGGAGGGGCAAAAGTCAAAGCACAATTGAGGCAAGAGTGAGGATGCTGGAAGGATCGCGAAAGATAACGAAGACTGTAGCGATCATGGCGGTCCTGGAGAGACAGGAAGCTAGTGTCAGCGTAAAGGCTGAGGGTAGGAGTTGAACGAAAAGCACCAGAGCTGAGGCGTAACCCAGTATGGTGCAAAGGTTCAAGACAGTGAAGAGTAGAAGGAGAAGCAGAAGAGTATGCAGGGCAACCATAATCGAATTTAGACAGGACGAGAGAGGAATGCAAATAGAGGAGCGTGCGCCTATCCGCTCCCCAAGAAGTATGGGACAAAACCTTTAGTAGGTTAAGGGCCTTAGAGCATTCAACACAGAGGTAAGAGATATGGGGCGATTAAGACAAACGAGTGTCAAAGAATAACCCCAAAAGCTCGCAGAATCCTTGTATTCAAGGTGACGACCATAAAGAGACAAAGAGGGACGAAGAACGACCCGCGTCCGAGTAAGTCATGGCACAAGTCTTAGTAGTAGAGAACTTGAAGCCATGATTGGTGGCCCAAGATGACACGGCATCAATCGCAAGTTGAAGCCCCCGTTGAAGGAGAGGTGAATCATCACCTCAACAGCAAAGAATAAGGTTTTCAACATAAAGAGCGGAGAAGATGCCAGAAGGAAGGGAGGAAATAAGACCATTGAGGGCAACCAGAAAAAAGAGTAGTGCTCAGAACACTACCTTGGGGTACACCTTCATACTGCCGAAAAGAGGTAGAGAGAGTGGTACCAAGTCAGACTCGAAAGGTACTACTAGAGAGAAAGCTTTGAAGGAAGTGAGGGAGATTACCACGAAGGCCAAAAGAACTAAGTTGGGTCAGAATATGGTATCTCTAAGTCGTGTCATAAGCCTTTTCTAGGTCAAAAAAGACAGCAACACCGAAGGTCTTCACAGCAAATGCAGTACGAATATAGACCTCCAAGTTCACTGGGACATCAGTCGTGCTAAGGTATTTGCGAAAACCAAGTTGAGAAGGAGAGAGATGGTGATGGTGTTCCAAGAACCACATCAGGCGGACATTTACCATATGCTCAAAGAGCTTGCAGACAACTCGTGGGAGCAATAGGGCAGAAGACCTTAGGGAACGTACCGAGAGACCCTGGTTTACGAATAGGAAGTACAACGGAATCGAGCTAGTCCTCAGGGAAGGACGACGACTCCCAGACCTGATTACACACAATCAGTAAATACTGAGACGTGCATGGAGAGAGATGGCGAAGTATCGCACAATGAAATTCATCCGAGCTCACTTCTGTAGATCTGCAGATGGCCAGGGCAGACTGAAGTTCAGAAAGTGATAAAGGATCGTTATAGGGAAGGCGGTGATGAGTGTGAAAATCTAAAGGTTAAGATTCAAGAACAGGCTTACGAAGCCAGAAGGATTGAGGAAGATGAGAACCAGAGCTATCAGAAGAAAAGTGGGAACCGAATTCGGTCGCAACCGTCACTGGGTCCGCGACAAGAATACCGCGGAGGTGGAGAACCGGCAAGACATCCGGAATGAACTTGCCCGCAATCTTGCGGATCTTCTTCCAGATCTGCGGTAGAGGAGTATCGGACGTAATGGTGGAACATATGATTTCCCACTCTCACGTTTAGCTGTACAGATGGTCCTACGGGCCACCGCACTTTCCTTCCAAAACAATAAAAGAATCAGCTGTCTGCCGGCGGCGGTGTTTCTTCCAGGCTGCACGCTTACAGCGGATAGCCAAAGCACAGTCCGTCCACCAGGAAACGCACTTCCGTGTGCCCTGGGAGGAAGAGCGATGAATAGAGCTGAGGGTAGCGTCAAAGACAGTGTCATAAAAAAGGAGGGTGCAAGGAAGAGTCAGGAGAGGAGAGGCCAGAGAGAGTAGCACAGAGGGTGAGTAGGTTCCAGTCAGCCTTTGCAAACTTCCATCTAGAGAAAAAGAGGGGAGGGAGAAAGGAGAAAAAGAAAGAGGACGGGGAAATGACCACTTATGGAGGTCATCAAGAACCTGCCACGGAAATCTAATTAAAGGGATAACTAGCAGAGAGAAAGATCAAGACAGGAAAGGGTGCAAGTTCGAGAGTCCACATGGGTGGGCTCGCCAGAATTCAGAAGAGATAGAGAAGAAGCAAGGACGAACGGTTAGAGGAGACGGCCTCGGGTGTTTGTCAGATCACCACCCCAGAATGCATGTCGACAGTTGAAATCGCCCAAAAGAAGCTCCGGCTCTGGCAAGGAGTCCAGGAGGTGCTTAAGATCAGGATGGGAAAGCGGGACATTTGGGGGGAGATCAATGGAACAGACTATATACCATTTTCCCACAAAAGCACGGGCAACATAACAATGGATAGGTGTCGGAAGAAGTAGGGGGACGAAGGGAATATCAGAACGAATTAAGAGAGCAGTAGAGTTATGGGCCCCAGCAAGAGCTTGGGGGGGGGGCAGAAATCAGGTAATGCACCTCAGCATGGGCAGTAACCAAGAGGGAATCAGGGGCGAAAGAAACCTCCATATCTGGGACAGGGGGTCCGAGCACTGAAACGGGAGGGGACATAGTGACAGAGTCAGAGGGATGGGGCGAGGAAGAAAGCGAAACCACCTTACCAGCTGGAGTGGAAAGAGGAGAGGAGCCAGGCTTACGTTTCTGACTCGAAGAGACAGACATGCTAGTAACAACGTACCGAGCGACAGACTATGGTCTCAGCAGGAGAAGAGGAACGGGAGTGAACACAACACGAAGATTGCTGGGAGGATGATGGATATCAGCTTGGACAGACAGGCGGTTTGGAGGGTCAAGAGAGTAGGGGGAGGGACGGGAAGAAAGAGTGGGGGGAGATGGGGAAGAAGACATAGGAGATATGGTGGACTGGTTAGGAAGGGGGGGGGGAACCTCAGACGGAGAACCAGGATGGAGACCTGTCGGGAAAGGAGGCAAAGGAATAGGAGGGGAGGAGGTGGTGGTGGTTGGGTTTAAGGCCTGGAAACGGTTGAGAGACTGAGGAAGGTGGGAAGGACGAGGAGAGGTCGAACGCAACACGCGAGCATAGGATACGCTCATGAAAGGGGCGAGATGATCTTGGCTTCTCGCTTCAGGAAAAGACAGACGATCACGGTGCTTCAAGTTGAGGATGGCTTCTTCGAGTTTGTAGTGCATACACGAACGTGAGAAAGTAGGGTGGGCCTCACCACAATTGAGGCAGTGAGCCTGGGGTGAAGTGCACTCTGACTTAGAATGACTATCGTCCCCACACAAGGGGCACAGATACACAGTACTTGTGCATTTGAGGACACCATGCCCGAACTTCCAACACTTATTGCAAAATCTAGGAGAGGGAATGTACTCCTGAACGGAGCATCTGGCACCAGCAAGAATAATAGAGGGCGGAAGGGCCCTACTATCAAAAGTGATTTTAACAACTCGAAGGGCTGACGGCGACGACCACGAGGGGTCGAATAAACGTGTCCACCTGGAGGACAGAATGGCCGTGGGCTTCGAGGATATGTTTAATATCCTCATGGCAATCTTTGAGGTCCAGAACACCAGTTGCAACATGGTGTGGGAGGAAAACAGTGCCAACACTGGCATTTAACCGAGCGTTTTTGTAGACCCAAACAGGGGTCTCTCCAGTGCAGGACAAAGCGGTTAAGTGAGTAGCTGCATTTTGAAAAGGAGCAGCGACGACACGCGTACCGTAACTGGTGGAGTTAAAAGTAACAGAGGCATCTACTGAATCAACAAAATGTTTATGGAGGGAGAAATCATCAGGAGTAGAATCCAGATGGTGGAGATCAAAGTATTTAGCCCACGTAGCAGGACCAAACAAGGCGTTGTAAAGTGTTAGTTCGGGAAGGGATCGTGCGAGTGCGGCCGTGGCGGGGACGGCGTTGAGAACCCCCAGAGAGAGAGAGGGTAAAAGGCGCAGTAGTCGCAATGAGAGAGGAGTCATGCCAGGGGACGAGGTGGTCACCACTGGGGGCTGGGAACTCTACCATACCGCAGAGGACAGAGGGGAGTAGTCAGGGGGTTGGGCCCCAATGCAGCGGGGGATACAGGGCCTGGTCTTCCAACACAGTCCAAATCGGGGGCTTGGTCGCCCACCCCACGAGCCTGAGAAGGAACAAGGGAAACATTATCAGCCATGAAGACGAGGAAATAACTTTCATTCACGAATGTGCCCCTACACCCACCATGGAGTCACAATTAGAGGCAGGACACCCAACAAGAAGCTATCGCCGATCTTGTCGGGACCCCACAGGGGTGCGTCGTGAGTATACGCCCCACAAACGCCACCTTAAGAACCGTCAGTCCGTCGATATCGAGTTCAGTGATGAAAGGAGGATTGACAATAAAAGGTTCCCCTCGCTCTCGATGTCGGGTACTACAGTTCTACGGGTGCAAGAGTATGCCTCCTCAAACACCCGGGCATCAAAATAGAAGTTCAAGAGAATAATCAAAACAGGCAAAAGGTCGGCAGGAAATGACAATTAGAAAGGAGAAGAGGGTGGGGGGGGGGGGGGGGGGAACGAAACAAGGAAAAAGAAAAGAGTTCTGGCCAAAATTGGTAAAGACAGCAGCCGGAGCATCAGACTTCAAATTAGACAGAGCATCACACCCATTGAGCATCACACTCTGGCAGGCGACCACCAAGCCCCCTCACGGCGCCAACGGGTCGGATGGGGAGGGGGAAGCGTTTCATAAGACTTCTCACAATTGCAAAGACAAATTTTTATTTACTCCGTTTCATGCTTATTTTTGTATTTGGGTGAGGTGATAGGATACAAATATTTTTGTGCGAGGTGACAGGAAGCAAATCAATGGGAAAAGACAGAACACAAAACAATGGATATATACAGGGTATATAACCATGTTTATTCATTTTATCTGCTTGATTCTGTGCTGGTTTAGGGTCTAAGTGGGTAGAATGTAATTGTGTTAATTGGCTGTCGAGTGCTGGTTTTGACTTTTTTATGCATAGGGCCACGTTGATGTAGAGCCTCCTGTTATCGATGTATATGTTGATAATTTCTGCGTTGTTTGTTAAGATTTCTCTGGTGATGGTCTGGTTGTGAGAGTTACAGTATTAAATTTTACTTGTTATGTGTAGAAAGAAGAAATTTTAATGCATATTGATATACACATTCCAATACGTTTGAGTATACAGCATGTTTTAATCTATTATCGTTTTTATAATAGGTAGATACAGAATGCAGTACAGTGTCTGTCACAAATCCTTCTATTGCGGAAGAAGTAAAACAACAAATCAGCAGAATAAATATGCCTGGAAGATCGACCCCAGCCAGCATACATGCAGGTAAAAATAATCATTTAATCAGCTTGTGACAAAATTGCAAATAAAGAAGTGTTAGGTTAGGTCATTGTGTTAGGGTAGGCTGGCTATTATTTCCAATTAGTTTTTTAAATTGTATTAGTATGTAGTACTAGGCTATTGTAATGAATTGGAATGTATAAAGTCCAATATTTTTTTTTTTGGGCATTCGTTCTTGGCACCTGAAAACTATGTTTACTTACCAGACGTACCAAGAGTAACTTCGGACAATAATAATAGCATTGTTTATGAAATCATTTGATTATGGCATTATACAGTATTTGATACAGTAATATCAAATTTTACAAATTTGTGTAATGAAGTAAGTATGTTTTAACAATAGGTAAGGTAATTATCAAGAGATATCAAAAGTATCCGATTCACCAAGAATTCTATCGAGGGACAAGTGACCACGAGGGACGTTCGGAAAGCAAGACACGCGCGCGTCCTGGAAGTCAGGATATTCAACAAGGATATGCACGACTGTAAGAGGGACAACGCAAGTTGGACAATAAGGAACAGGACGGCGCTCCATTAAGTGACCGTGAGTTAAGCGAGTATGGGTAATCCGCAACCTTGCTAGAGCAGTTTCAAACCGCCGGTTACTGAGGCAGGAGTAAGGCCACGGGGACACACTATGTTTGAGAGTATGCAGCTTGTTACCAACTACAGAAGACCAACAACCCTGCCATCGGGCAAGGATGGAGGAATGAATAACAGGATAAAAGTCGGAATAAGGAATAACTTTACGGGAGATGGGACATGAACTGATAGCTTCTCTAGCGGCAGCATCCGCACGCTCATTTAAAGAATCACCAATAAGGCTGGGAACCCAGCAAAACTCTGATTTAAATTATAGACTAGAAATAAGAAATAGCCAATGTTGAATCTCTATAAACTCCGGATAGACAGAATTAAAGGACCCTAAAGCCATGAGGGCACTACGAGAGTCAACTAAAACCACAAAGGAGGATTGACAATGAGAAAGCAAGAGACGGAGAGCATAGAGAATAGCATAAAGGTCTGCTGTGAAGACGCTAGCCTCCGAAGGGAGGCGACAGATATAAGTGCGGTCAGGAAAAACAACTAAGTAGCTCACACCGTCCGCTGACTTAGAAGCATAGGTGAAGATGGAAACAGAGTGGGGGTGCGAAGAAAAGTGCTCAAGGAAAAGGCGTTACAGAATTGTAGGAGGGGTAAAAGCTTTAGTGATGTGGGTCTAAGACGTACAAAACTTTGGAATGGGGACTCTCCACGGAGGCAAGAAAGGTACAAAACGAGGAGAAACATTAGAAATACGATCAGAAAGAGAATCCTGTAAGTGAGATAACCAGACAGAAAGAGGGAGGCGATGAAGAGGAACAGGAACCTCAGGAGGGGTAAAGCTAAAGTACGACAGAGGCGTGAGGAAGGATGTTCTAAGGACCGCAAAAGATAGCGAAGACAGTAGCAATCATGGCAGTCCTGGAGAGGGAGGAAGCAAGAGGCAACATACAAACTGAGGGCGGGAGTCGAACGAAAGGCACCAGAGCCGAGACGAAACCCAGTATGGTGCAAAGCATCAAGACGGCGAAGAGTAGAAGGTGAAGCAGAAGAGTATGCAGGGCAACCATAATCGAGTTTAGACAGGGCGAGAGGAGTGCAATTAGACGAGCGTGCGCCTATCTGCTCCTCAAGAAGTATGGGACAAAACCTTAAGTAGGTTAAGGGCCTTAGTGCATTCAACTCTGAGGCAAGAGATATGGGGCGACGAAGACAAACGAGTGTCAAAGATTAACCCCAAAAGCTTAGCAGAATCCCTGTACACAAGGGGATGACAAAGGGACGAAGAACGACATGCTTCTGAGTAAAAGTCATACCACAAGTCTTAAACACAGAGAACTTGAAGCCATGATCAGTGGCCGAAGAAGACACGGCATCAATCTCAAGTTGAAGCCGCCGTTAAAGGAGAGGCGAATCATCACCCTGACAGCAAAGGTTAAGATCGTCATCATAGAGAGCGCAGAAGACGCCAAAAGGAAGAGCGGAAAGAAGACCGTTTAGGGCAACTAGAAAAGAGTAGTGCTCAGAGCACTACCCTGGGGTACACCCTCATACTGCCTAAAAAGGGCAGAGAGAGTAGTACCAAGCCACACACGAAAGGAATGACGAAAGAGGAAGATAGGGAGATTCCCACGAAGGCCAAAAGAATGAAGTTGAGACAATATGATACCGCCAGATAGTGTCGTAAGCTTTTCTCAGGTCAAAAAGTACGGCAACAACGGAGGTCTTCACAGCAAAAGCAGTACGATTATAGACCCCCAAGTTCACCAGGACATTCGTTGTGCTGCGGCACTTGCGAAAACCAAATTGAGAAGGGAAGAGGTGGTGATAGTGTTTTAAGAACCACATCAAACGAACGTTAACTATACGTTCAAAGAGCTTGCAGACGCAACTCATGAGGGCAATAGGGCAGAAGTTCTTGGAGGATGACCCGAGAGACCCTGGTTTCTGAACAGGGAGGACAACAGCATCGAGCCAGTCCTCAGGGACCGACGACGACTCCCAGCCCCGATTGTAGAGACTCAATAAATACTGAGACGTGCACGGAGGGAGATGACGAAACATTTCATAATGAATGCCATTGGAGCCTGCCGCTGCAGAACCGCAGAGGGTTATTGCAGACTGAATATTTCTTTCTTTGTATATACAGAGAAAGAAAGAAGGGATCATTATAGGGAAGGCAAAGACAAGTACAGAAATCCAAAGGACGAGATTCAAGAATAGGCTTTCGAAGGAAGGAAGGATTAGGGAAGATGAGAACCAGAACTAACAGATGAAAAATGGGAACCCAGTTCAGTCGTGACCTGCAACGGGTCCGCCACAAGAGCACCACGGAGGCAAAGGACCAACGAGACATCGGGAACGAACTTAAGCTATCTTGCGCTATCCGTTATCTTGCAGACACTGCCAGACCAGTGACAGAGGAGTTTCGGATGTAACGGTGGAGACACAAGACTTAAAGCATGCACATTTAGTAGCACGGATGGTCCTACGGGCCACCACACTCTCCTTCTGAAACAAAAGAAAAGACTCAGTCTGGCGGCGGCGATGTCTCTTGGGCTCACCAGAATTCAGAAGGGACAGGGACGAAGAGAAGATGAAAGGTTCAAGAAGGTGACCCCAGGTATTTGTCAGCACATCACCCCAAAGATCATGACAACTGAAATCATCCAGCAGGAGCACAGGCTCCGGCAAGGAGTCTAGGTGGTGGTTAATGCTTTAACTGTGCAACGCGCCTGCAGGCCCACGTCTGGTGTGCTATTCGCGCCTCCGGGTGTTTGTATTTTTTACGTTCCATTCAAAACTCCCGCAGCTACGTGGGGTTTACATCAGCTTCCTCAGGGCTCTTGTAAACAGACGCCATCTTTAAAAAAAATCGTGGTCCACATTTCCGGGTGTGAGAGCCTCAGTAGTGAGTGAGCAACCAAGGCTGGCGCTCACAACATGAGCGCACAGCACTGCTGTTCAGCGTGTGACCACAGCATCGCCTAATAATGTCAAAATATATATATAATCTATTATTTAGCCATGATAGTATTATAGAAGAACCTGAGTGTGATAATAAATGGGTACAATGTTCAAATATTAGTAATTCAATGCTGTTCACAATGTTCACAGCGCTAGCCACAGCATTATTTCGTCCATCTAGGAATCCTCAAACGACATTTTAGGTTCCTTTTCAAAATAAACTTGGTTAATTATTCATTTACAGGAATTAGTGACGAGGATTGTGGTTATAATTAGCGTTGTGCGTAGTATTGTGGAAGGAGGAATTTTGGTGAGGGAGGGAGGAAGGGAGAGAATTGAGGTAACCTCACTATGTGTGGCAGCCACTCTTGTTTTGCTCACCATACTAGCTTCGTGGTTCACTACGGGGAACACATATGTACATGGGTATATACAGTGTGCACTTTTTTTTAAATGTTTTTCCTGTCACAGGTAAGGCATGTACATAGTAGGTATATAAAAATAAGCGCCTATTCGAATGCAACGTTGTGTCAAAATTTCAAACCAATCATTAAAGTGGTTTTGAAGATTTCCCTCACATAAAAAAAACAGTTTTTAAAAAAAAAACATGTTTTTTTCCTGTCACAGATGTGGCATCTATGTAGTATGTATATATAAACATGCTCGGATGTGAATGGAACTGTATGCGAAAATTTCGAAGCAATTGGCGAAGAACTTTCGGAGATTAGCGATTTTGAACAAACGAACATTTCAATATTTATTTATATACTAGCTGTACCCGGCCACAGCAATCTTTCCCTGTCCCCCAGTCCTCCCCATCATTCTACCCTACTCCACCCTACTATTCCCCACTCCTCCGTCCCCTCGTCCTCCCAAACATTCTCCTCTTCCCCACCCTCTCGTCCTCCCCACCATCCCCCCACTCCACCGTCCCCTCTTCCTCCATTACTCTGTCTTCCTGTCCTCCCTACCATTATTTATTCCACCATCCCCTTGCCCCCACCATCCCCAACTCCCCTGTCCCCTCGTCCTCCCCCTTCTATTCCTACTGTCCCCTCGTTGTCCCCCCACCATCCCCCAGTCCCGTCCTCTTGTCCTTCCCACTATTCCCCCACTCCCTTGTCCGATGCATTCTCATATGATCTGTTATTCCCTTCAGAAAATTTGGAACAACAAATAATCAGATGTTCATCACTGAAAAATATGAACAGTAAAAAAAAACAAATGAAAAACATTGAAATAATTAAAAAAAATAAACTGTACTCGTGAAATGAATGTTAGCGAAGTTTTCAACAACATTCAACATCATTCAATACAGTTCAATTCTAAGGCAATGTCACACAAAATAATGAAATCAAAATGAAAATAAATAAAAATCTACGAAATTTCAATTTATCAATGTAATCAAACATTGAAATGGAATCGTAGCATATTTAGTATTGTGGGTGTTGCTCCTACGTACAACATATGGCGCTGTTTTTCAAACAAAGTATCGTATTACCTGTCACAGGTGTGGCATCTATACTTATTCTCACGAAATGAACGGTATTGTAAACAACACAGCTCAATTCCAAGGCAATGTCCACCAAAATAATTAAATAAAAATGAAAAATCTAAATCTATGAAAATTCAATTTATCAATGCAATCGGTAACTGTGAAATGGAATCACAACATTTAGTATAGCATTTGTTGCTCTTGTAAGCAACAGATGGCACTGTTTAAAAAAATGCTTGTTTTTACCTGTCACAGGTGTTTTATCTATATAGTAGGTATATTAAAGCATGCGAGTATTCGAATGGAACGTTGTGTCAAAATTTCAAAGCAAAGCAATTGGTGAAGAACTTCTGGAGATTACAGCGTGTGTTGCTCTTACGTCCAACAGATGGCATTGTTTTTCAAAATAAAACGTGTGTTTTCCTGTCACAGGTGAGACATGTATATAGTATGTATATAAAAACACGCGCTTATTCAAATGGGACGTTGTGTCAACATTTCAAAGCATTCGGTAAAGAGGTTTCGAAGATTTCACTCACTTGAAAACACACAAAAAAAAAGTTTTTAAAAAAAAATCATGTTTTTTCCCCATCACAGACGTAGCATCTATATATTATGTATAAAAAAAATCCGCTAGGATGCGAATTTTGAAAATTTCCTATTAGTGCGAAAATTCTTTCTTTGAACTGAAAAACTTTCGGCGATTGCGATTTTGAACAAACGAACAATTCCATTTTTATTTATATAGACTAGTAAGTAAGTAATTATCAAAAGAAGGCACCAAACCGGGAAGGCTATGTAGCACCATCAAATGCGCAGAATAATCAAAGGGCGCTAAATATCACCAAGGATGCAAATACGTGAACAAAAACGCACAAGGCGAACGATATCAAAAGTATCCGAGTCGCCAAGAATTCTATTGAGGGACAGGTGACCGCGAGGGGCGGTCGGAAAACGCGAGACACTCGTCCTGGAAGTCAGGACACTCAAGAAGGACTTGCACGACCGTAAGAGGGACAATGCAACTAGGACAATAAGGAGCAGAGCGGCACTCCAAGTGACCATGGGTTAAGCGAGTATGGCCAATACGCAATCTCGCCAGAGCTGTTTCCCATCGCCGGTTACGGTGGAAGGAGGACGGCCACGAGGAAACACAATATTTAAGAGTACGTAGTTTGTGACCGTAACAGACGACCAAGAAGCCTGCCAACGGGTAAGGATGGAGGAATGGATAACTGGGTAAAAGTCGGAAAATGGAATACCTTTACGAGAGATGGGACAAGAGCGGACAGCTTCTTTGGCGGCAGCATCCGCACGCTCATTTAAAGACACCAACATGGCTGGGAACCCAACAAAACTCAACCGACTTAAATTTACTGTGAACAAGAAACACCCAATGCTGGATCTTGACAACTACTGGATGAACCGGATTAAAGGACCCGAGAGCCATGAGGGCACTACGAGAGTCAACAACAACATCTACAAAGGAAAACTGACAACGAGAAAGCAGGAGACGAAGAGCATAGAGAAGAGCATAGAGAAGAGCATAGAGAAGAGCATAGAGAAGAGCATAGAGAAGAGCATAGAGAATAGCATAAAGCTCCGCAGTAAAGATGCTAGTCTCCAGAGGTAAGCGACACATAAGTGCGATCAGGAAAAACAACAGAGTAGCCAACACCGTCCGCAGACTTAGACCCATCGGTGAAGACAGAAACGGAGCGGGAGTGAGAAGAAAAGTGCTCAAGGAAAAGGCGTTTTAGAACCGTAGGAGGGGTAAAAGCTTTAGTGATACGGGTCAAGGATGTACAAAACCGCGGAAGAGGGACTCTCCACGGGGGCAAAGAAGGAACAACACGAGGAGAAACATTTGAAATACGAACGGAAAGAGAATCCTGTAGGCGAGATAACCGGACAGAAAGAGGGAGGTGGTGAAGAGAAACAGGAACCGCAGGAGGGGTAAAAGTTAAAGCACGACAGAGGCGAGAGGAAGGATGTTGTAAGGACCGCGCAAGATAGCGAAGACAGTAGCTATCACGGCGGTCCTGGAGGGACAGGAAGCCAGTGTCAACATTCAAGCTAAGGACGGGAGTCGAACGAAAGGCACCAGAACTGAGGCGCAACCCAGTATGGTGCAAAGCATCAAGACGGCGAAGAGTAGAAGGAGAAGCAGACGAGTAAGCAGGACAACCATAATCGAGCTTAGACAGGACGAGAGAGGAATGTTAAGCAAGGAGTGCGCCTATCTGCCCCCCAAGAAGTATGGGACAAGACCCGAAGGAGGGTAAGGGCCTTAGAGCACTCAACACGGAGGTAAGAGATATGGGAGACCAAGACAAACGAGTGTCAAGGAATAACCCCAAAAGCTTCGCGGAATCTTTGTACTCAAGGGGATGACCATAAAGTGACAGAGGGACGAAGAACGACCCGTTTCCGCGTAAAAGTCATGGCACAAGTCTTAGAAGTAGAGAACTCGAAGCCATGATCGGTGGCCCTTTATATAGACTTGCTGTACCCTTCACGCATTGCTGTGGCTCAGTCTGGTTTAATGGAAAAGAAAGAAATGAAAAATCGCACGTTTCTAATATGTTTTGTTTCATAATGCTTGTGGGTATACAATATTTTTTATTGCTCCATTGTCTGTGAAACTATAGAGATTGTCTGGTTTACCGACTCGCAACCAGAACTGGTTAGCAATAACAAGCAAAATATAATTGACCATGTGAGAAGCAATCTGTCTAGATAAAAACTGCACAGTTCTAAAGTTTGGCCCCGAACTTTATTGATGGTAATTCCAAAAGCCAATCGAATTAGGAATTATAATCTCACAAAAATTGAAATGGAATATCTGTTGGAATGATAGGAAAGCGAGGAATGAGGACATCTTCACTTTACAAAGGTTCTGTCATGATTGTTGCTTCTACGATGTTGATTATTTTTTTTTTTTGCTGCAAGGCACGCGGCATTGCAAAGTTTTGGCTGGTTCATATATCACAACATGATAATTGGCTCGCTGATTTTCAATTGACGTACGTGTGATGGCATCCCTGGCAGATCGAGTGAAATAAAAAATTCTGTTGGATAATTAACCGTTTCATCTGCTTCCTCAAGAGTGTCTACGGACTTGTATGCGACTACCTTGCTTGGAATGTTATACTGAACAAATTGTTAAGTTCGTAGAAGTCTTCGTTCTTGGCCGCAAGAAGAGCTCGTTTATTCAGCCAATCATTAGCCTTATAATTGGTTTGAATATTGGGAAATACTTTCAACAAATTCTTCTTTTGACGTCACTAAATTGTAGAAGTTATGAAGCAATGAAATTCGTCCAGAGGTCACATCAACCGGCACGTTTCCGTTCCCAGTTTCCAGAAACTGATGTGAGAATATCCCAGTTGATGGATCGTTTTTCTGCTAGACACGCATATTTGTAGTTAATTTTAACTTCTTTACGTGGCGCCATGAAGAGTATTTCAGGAGGGCATATATTTCGTCTGCTGGTGTCGATCGAGGAATTACAGGTAATGTTTGCCTGAAATCTCCTGCAAGCAATATTAATGCACTCCCAAATGGTCTGACGTTTCCACGTAAATCTTGCAATGGTCGATCAAGAACCTCGATCGATTTTTTGTGGGCCATTGTGCATTTATCCCAAACAATAAGTTTACATTCGTGCAATGCTTTTCCCATGCCGGATGCTTTGGAAATGTTGCACGTGGGAGTTTCAATGAATTGCATGTTCAATGGCAATTTCGTATCCGAAGTAGCAGTTCCTCCACCTGGTAGTAATGTAGCAGCTATTCCGGACGATGCAAGAGCTAAGGTTATGGCATTTTGGGATCGAAATGCTGCCAGTATCAATCTAATTAGGAAGGTTTTACAGTTCCTCCTGGCGCATCAAAGAAGATTTCTCCATACCCTTTATTGACAGTTTGAATTATTTGATTGTAAATGCCTTTTCGCTCAAGTAAGTAAGTAATTATCAAAAGAAGGCACCAAACCGGGAAGGCTATGTAGCACCATCAAATACGCAAAATAATCAGAGGGCGCTAAATATCACCAAGGATGCCAATACGAGAACAAAAACGCATAAGGCGAACGATATCAAAAGTATCCGAGTCACCAAGAATTCTATCGAGGGACAGGTGACCGCGAGGGGCGGTCGGAAAGCAAGACACACGCTCGTCCTGGAAGTCAGGACATTCAAGAAGGACATGCACGACCGTAAGAGGGACAATGCAACTAGGACAATAAGGAGCAGGGCGGCACTCCATCAAGTGACCATGGGTTAAGCGAGTATGGCCAATACGCAACCTCGCCAGAGCTGTTTCCCACCGCCGGTTACAGTGGAAGGAGGACGGCCACGAGGAAACACAACATTTAAGAGTACGTAGCTTGTTACCAGTAACAGACAACCAAGAAGCCTGCCAACGGGTAAGGACTGAGGAATGGATAACCGGGTAAAAGTCGGAATACGGAATGCCTTTACGAGAGATGGGACAAGAGCGGACAGCTTCCTTAGCGGCAGCATCCGCACGCTCATTTAAAGACACGCCAATATGGCTGGGAACCCAACAAAACTCCACCGACTTAAATTTACTGTGAACGAGAAACAGCCAATGCTGGATCTCGACAACTACTGGATGAACTGGATTAAAGCACCCGAGAGCCATGAGGGCACCACGAGTGTCAACAACAACCACAAAGGAAGACTGACAACGAGAAAGCAGGAGACGAAGAGCATAGAGAATAGCATAAAGTTCCGCTGTAAAGATGCTAGTCTCCGGAGGCAAGCGACACATATAAGTGCGATCAGGAAAAACAACAGAGTAGCCAACACCGTCCGCTGACTTAGACCCATCGGTGAAGACAGAAACTGAGCGGGAGTGAGAAGAAAAGTGCTCGAGGAAAAGGTGTTTTAGAACCGTAGGAGGGGTAAAAGCTTTAGTGATACGAGTCAAGGATGTACAAAACCGCAGAAGAGGGATTCTCCATGGGGGCAAAGAAGGAACAACACGAGGAGAAACATCAGAAATACGAACGGAAAGAGAATCCTGTAGGCGAGATAACCGGACAGAAAGTGGGTGGTGGTGAAGAGGAACAGGAACCGCAGGAGGGGTAAAAGTTAAAGCACGACAGAGGCGAGAGGAAGGATGTTGCAAGGACCGCGCAAGATAGCGAAGACAGTAGCGATCACGGCGGTCCTGGAGAGACAGGAAGCCAGTGTCAACATACAAGCTAAGGATGGGAGTCGAACGAAAGGCACCAGAACTGAGGCGCAACCCAGTATGGTGCAAAGCATCAAGACGGCGAAGAGTAGAAGGAGAAGCAGACGAGTAAGCAGGGCAACCATAATCGAGCTTAGACAGGACGAGAGAGGAATGTAAAGCAAGGAGAGTGCGCCTATCTGCCCCCCAAGAAGTATGGGACAAGACCCGAAGGAGGGTAAGGGCCTTAGAGCACTCAACACGGAGGTAAGAGATATGGGGAGACCAAGACAAAGGAGTGTCAAGGAATAACCCCAAAAGCTTCGCGGAATCTTTGTATTCAAGGGGATGACCATAAAGTGACAAAGAGGGACGAAGAACAACCCGTTTCCGCGTAAAAGTCATGGCACAAGTCTTAGAAGTAGAGAACTTTAAGCCATGACCTGTGGCCCAAGACGACACGGCATCAATTGCAAGTTGAAGCCGGCGTTGAAGGAGAGGCGAATCATCACCCTGACAACAAAGGGTAAGATCATCGACATAGAGAGCGGAGAAGACACCAGAAGGAAGAGAGGAAAGAAGACCATTGAGGGCAACCAGAAAAAGAGTAGTGCTCAGAACACTACCCTGGGGCACACCTTCGTATTGCTGAAAAGAGGGAGACAGAGCGGTACCAAGGCGCACCCGAAAGGAACGACGAGAGAGGAAGCTGCGGAGAAAGAGAGGGAGATGACCACGAAGGCCAAAAGAATGAAGTTGAGATAGGATATGATAACGCCAAGTGGTGTCGTAAGCCTTTTCTAGGTCAAAAAGGACGGCAACAACGGAGGTCTTCGCAGCAAAAGCAGTACGAATATAGACCTCCAAGTTCACCAGGACATCTGTCGTGCTGCGGCACTTGCGGAAACCAAATTGAGAAGGGGAGAGGAGGTGATGGTGTTCCAGGAACCACATCAGACGAACGTTAACCATACGTTCAAAGAGTTTGCAGACACAACTTGTGAGAGCAATAGGGCGAAAGTCCTTAGGGGAAGTACCCAGAGACCCCGGTTTGCGAACAGGGAGGACAACGGCATCGAGCCAGTCCTCAGGGACTGACGACGACTCCCAGATCCGATTATACAGACTCAGTAAATACCGAGACATGCTCGGAGGGAGATGGCGAAGCATCTCATAATGAATACCATCGGAGCCCGCCGCCGTAGAACCGCAGAGGGCCAGGGCAGAACGAAGTTCAGAGAGAGAAGGGATCATTATAGGGAAGCTGAAGATGAGTGCAGAAATCTAAAGGACGAGACTCAAGGACAGGTTTACGAAGAAGGAAAGATTGGGGAAGATGAAGACCAGAGCTAACAGAAGAAAAGTGGGAACCCAGTTCGGAAGCGGCCTGCAACGGGTCCGCCACAAGAGTATCATGGAGGTGAAGGACCGGTGAAACATCGGGAACGCACTTACCCGCTATCTTGCGGATACGCTTCCAGATCTGGGCCAGAGGGGTTTCGGACGTAATTGTCGAGACATAAGATGCCCAACATTCACGTTTAGCCGTACGGATGGCCCTACGGGCCACCGTACTCGCTTTCTGAAAGAAAAGAATCGGTCGTCTGCCTACGGCGGTGCTTCTTCCAGGCTGCACGCTTTCAGCGGACAGCCCGAGCACAGTCCGCATTCCACCAGGGAACGCACTTCCGTGGACCCCGAGAGGAAGAGCGAGGAATTGAGCGGAGGGCAGCGTCGAAGACAGTGTCATGAAAAAGGAGGAGAGCGCGAGAGAGGGGCAGAAGGGAGAGGTCAGAGAGAGTAGCACTGAGGGAAAATAGGGTCCAGTCCGCCTTAGCAAACTGCCACCTAGGGAAAGAGAGGGAAGGGCGAAAAGAGAAAAAGGAAACAAGGATGGGGAAATGATCACTTCCATGGAGGTCATCAAGAACCTGCCACGTGAAATCTAAGTAAAGAGAAGAAGAGCAGAGAGAAAGATCAAGACAAGAAAGGGTGCGAGTTCGAGAGTCCAAATGAGTGGGCTCACCAGAATTCAGAAGAGACAGGGAAGAAGAGAGGAGAAACGGCTCAAGGAGGCGACCCCGGGTATTCGTCAGAACGTCACCCCAAAGAGAATGACGACAATTGAAGTCACCCAGCAGGAGCACAGGCTCCGGCAAGGAGTCTAGGTGTTTCAAATCAGGAAGAGAGCGGGACACTCGGGGGGAGATAAATGGAACAAACTGTGTACCATTTCCCCACAAAGATACGAGCAGCAGAACAATGGAGAGGCGAAGGAAAAAGTAAAGGAACAAAGGGAACATCAGCCCGAATCAAGAGAGCAGAAGAATTAGAAGCCCCAGCAATGGCTGGGGGGGGGGGGGGAGAGGAAGGAATAGCCACGAAAACGACCAGGACGAGCACCAAGCATTGGCTCCTGGAGACAGACACAAAGGGGCGAAAACCGCGAAACCAGAAGTTGGAGTTCGAGGAAATTGGCGTAATAACCTCGAACGTTCCATTGAAGAATGGACAACGACGAGAAGAGAAAGGACAAAAACAGAGAACAAGGAAGAAACAAAGGCGAAAGAGCAACAGAGCACGTTAAAGAATATCAGGGTCGGGATCAGGGTCAGCAAAGTCAGGGTTAGGGGGCATGGGTAAACTGAGCAAAGACGGAGGGAAGGAAACGGGAGAACAGATCAGAGGTGGGCGGGCAGGGTCCGGAGGAGGAGGAGGAGACAACGGAGAGGAGCAGTCAAGGACAGCAGCAGGAAGAGGGGGAGTAGAAAGAGAGGAGCGCACCCCAGCAAGAGCAGCAACCGAAAGGGAAGCAGGGGCCAAAGAAACCTCCATAGCAGGAACAGGGGGTGCAAGCACTGAAACGGGAGGGGAAGGAGCAACAGAGCCAGAAGGAGGAGCCGAGGAAGAAAGCGAAACCTTCTTACCCGCCGGGGAAGAGGAAGGAGAGGAGCCAGGCTTACGCTTCTGACTTAGAGACCGGTGTCCCAGCAACTACGTACCGGGCAACGGATTCCAGTGTCTCAACAGGAGAAGCCGAACGAGAGCACACACGACGGCCGTTAGGAGAGCGATGGACATCCGCCCGCACTGACAGGCGGCGGGGAGAGCCGATAGATGGAGGAAGAGGATGGGAAGGAGGATCGGAGGGGGACGAGGAAGAAGACACAGAAGACACGACAGACCGGGTAGAAGGAAGGGGAACCCCAGACAGAGGACCAGGAGGAGGATCCTTCGGGAGAGAACCCAAAGGGACAGAGGAGGGGGCAGTGGGCGCATCAGGGTCCAAGGCCCGGAAACGGTTGTGAGTCTGAGGAAGGCGGGAAGGACGAGGAGAGGAAGAGCGCAACACTCGAGCATAAGAGATATTAGCATAAGGCGGGAGCCGGCGAACCTGGCGCCTCGCCTCAGGAAAAGATAAACGCTCCCGGTGCTTCAAGTTGAGGACGGCTGCCTCAAGCTTGTAATGGACACACGCACGGGAGAAGGTAGGATGGGCCTCACCGCAGTTGAGGCAACGAGCCTGGGGAGAAGCGCACTCCGACTTAGAGTGACCTTCGCCACCACACAAAGGACAGAGAGACAGTCCCGGAGCAGCGGAGGGCACCATGCCCAAACCTCCAGCACTTGTTGCAGAGCCGAGGAGAAGGAATGTACTCCTGGACAGAGCACCTGGCACCAGCAAGAATGACAGGGTGGAAGGGTCCTACCATCAAAGGTAATCTTCACAACCCGGAGGGGTTGACGGCGACTACCACGAGGGGGACGAGTAAACGTGTCCACCTGGAGAATAGTGTGGCCCTGGGCAGCGAGGATATGTCGAATATCGTCGTGGCAGTCGCGCAGGTCCCGAACACCGGTCGCAACATGGGGCGGGAGCAAAATAGTGCCAACACTGGCATTCAACTGAACGTTCTTCGAGACCCGAACGGGGGTCTCGCCAAGGCAGGATAAGGCAGCCAAGCGGGAAGCAGCAGCAACGACACGTGTACCGAGACGAGTGGGGTTGAAAGTAATGGAGGCATCCACGGAATCAATGAGATGTCGATGGAGGGAGAAATCGTCAGGAGGCGCAGAATCAAGAGGGAGGAGATCAAAATATTTGGCCCACGAAGCGGGACCAAACAAGGCTTGATAGGTAGCAGAACTGGAAGGAATCGAGCGAGGGCGGCCGTGACGAGGACGGCGGTGAGAACCCCCAGAGAGAGAGGGGTTAAAAGGCGCAGTAGTTACAACTAGAGAAGGAGCCGCGCCAGGGGACGAGGTAGTCACCACTGGGGGCTTGGGGCTCGACCCAACCACAGAGGAGGGAGGGGAGCCAGAGGAAGGAGTCAGAGAGGCCAAAGGAGGAGCAAGGTCGGGGCCCAATGCAGCGGAGGCTACAGAGCCCGTCTTCCAATACGGACCGACTCGGGGGCTTGGTCGCCCACCCCACGAGCCTGAGAAGGTAAACCAGAAGAAGCCGAAGCAGGGGTAATCATCTTGACGAAAGAAAGAATTCACTCACGAATGTGCCCCCACACCCACCATGGAGCCACAATTAGAGGCAGGACACCCAACAAGAAGCTATCGCCGATCATGTCGGGGCCTCCTAGGGGTGCGTCGCGAGTATACGCCCCACAAACGCCACCTTAAGAAACCGACAGTCCGTCGAGATCGGGTTCAGTGACGAAGTGGGGATTGACAATAAAAGGTTCCCCTCGCTCTCGACGTCGGGTACTGCAGTTCTACGGGTGCATGAGTATGCCTCCTCAAGCACCCGGGCGTCAAAATAGAAGAAGTCCAAGGGAAGAACCAGAACGAGCAAAAGGTCGGTAGGAAACGGCAAGCAGATAGGAGAAGAGGGGGGAGAAAAACGAAACAGAAGGAAAAGGAAAAGATGCCCAGCAGAATTGGAGAGGACGGCAGCAGGAGCACAAGGCTAGAAAAGGACAGAGGACTGTCCCAAGGAGCATCACACTCCGGCAGCCGCCCACTAAGCCCCCACACGGCGACAACGAGCTGAGCGGGGAGGGGGCTTTTCGCTCAAGCGTTAGCCTAGGAATATTTGACTGCACACACGACAACAGATCACTTGTATTGTAATTTTGTTCACGACGCAATTCTACATCAAACGAAGCAGCAGCAGATCGATTCGGCGATGGCATTTCAAATTGATTCAGAACTTTGTTTGCAATTTCTAAGCACAAATCTTCAGTCATTATCAACACTTCGTTGTAGATTTCTGATGTAAAATCTATCTTCATAATTGAATTTTCCTTGCATATTCGACGAATAATATCTTCAGTCATGTGCGATTTAAATTTCTGCCATAACTCTGGTGTAGACGTAGGAGAGCCAGTGGTCAATATAATTGCAAACAATGCTCGAATTTGATTTGGATTTGACTTGTTGGACGCGTTATTAATTCACACATCCCAGTGTCAGTCGTTCTCTAATAAATTAAGAGCTTGACATGTACTACGGAAATAGGCATAAGTTATGGCGTTGATAAATCTCAATTGCTTGAACGACGTTGGACCGGACACATTTACCAACAGTTTGCGAAGAAAGAAGCATTCATCTTTATTGGGATGCACGGTGTACAGTCTGCCTGTCTTAGTTTATTTGAATATGCCAGGTTGTCCGTCGACTCGCTTTCCTGAATTGCGTCGTTCACATGATTTTCTACTGGTATTCTATGTGTAATACGTGGCCACTTCCGAATACAGCAGTGTTTTTGCAAACGCGTAATTTTGACAGTACGTGAAGAAAGCAGTTAACGTTGTAGCCGGAAAATTCATTGCTGTTGCACATTTGCAACTGTGAAATGAACGTGTTGTCCATTTTCTTGTTTTCAAAACAAAAACAAAAAAAAACGAAATATTTAAATTCAAATGCAGATCAATCGACACAGCTCAAATTCACTACCAATTGCACTGAAAAATAAGTACAGATAAAAAAACGAAAGGAAAAAATGAAAAGAGACAAATAAGCTATACCCACGAAATGAACGGTATGGTAAACAACACAGCTCAATACCAATGCAACGTTACACAAAACAATCAAAATGAAAATAAATCAAAATTTATAAAAGTTCAATTCATCAATGCAATCGGGAAACATTGAAATGGAATCTTAACATTTTGTATATTGTGTGTTGCTCTTACATGCAAGAGACGTCGCTTTTCTCAAAAAACGCATGTTTTCACCTGTCATAGGTATAACATCTAAATAGTATGTATATAAAAACACGCACGTATTCGAATGGAATGCTGTGTCAAAATTTCAAAACAATCGGTGAAGAACGTTCAGAGATTACAACGTGTGTTGCTCTTATGTCCTACATATGGAACAGTTAAAAAAAAAAAAAAAAAAAAAAAAAAAAAAAAAAAAAAAATTCTGTCACAGGGGAGGCATGTATATAGTAGGTTTAAAAAAAACACTCGCCTATTCGAATGCAATGTGTCAAAATTTTAAAGCAAGTAGTAAAGAGGTTTCGAAGATTTCCCTGACATGAAAAACACAGCTTTTCAAAAAAGTATGTTTTTTCCTATCAGAGACGTGACATCTATATAGTATGTCAACCCGTCCTCGACTCAAGTCCATTACATTCAGCGGTCAACCCCACAGACGCATTCATAAATTTTAACACACTGTTCACTCAAAACGGGAATTTTCTCAAGTATAAATTAATATTATAATATATTAGCATATTGTGTATATATAGGCATAGGATTGGTTAGGTGTTTAGGTTCTGTTGGCGATTATTTGTATTTGTAGTACGTGGGTGAAGCATTTATAGCGTTGCGATTCGAACAAAATTCCTCAGTGAAGCACTTGTTCCGGATATGTTCGAATGTCAGCAGTTGTGAGTCGTGTGTAAACCGCTTTTCATTCATAAACAGGGGGTTTGGCGGGTGCATGGAATCACTTTTGTATCTGTTTGGAGGACGGGCTGAGTATGTATATAAAAACTCGCTCGGATGCGAATGGAACGCCGTGTTAAAATTTCAAGGCAATCGGTGAAGAACTTTGTGATTAGCGATTTTGCACAAATGAAAATTTTCATTTTTATTTATATACATATATGATGGTAGCCGAGGCTATTTGCACATCATCCCGACAGCACTCTTAAGGAAATCTTGGGCATATTTATTTTATCAAATCACCTCATTTTTTGGGGCCACGTGAGCAACACAAATGCGAACAAGCCTGAATGGTCCACAGGCATATATGCAACTGAAAGTAAGTAATTATCAAAAGAAGGTACAAAACCAGGAAGGCTATGTAGCACCAACAAAAGTGCGGAATAATCAGAGGGCGCTAAATATAACCAAGAATGCCAATACGAGAACAAAAATGCATAAGGCGAACGGTATCAAAAGTATCCGAGTCACCAAGAATTCTAGTGAGGGACAGGTGAGCGCGAGGGGCGGTCGGAAAGAGACGCTCGTCCTGGAAGTCAGGACATTCAACAAGGTAAGATATGCAATTAGGGCAATAAGGAGCAGGGCGGCGCTCAATCAAGTGACCATGAGTTAAGCAAATATGGTCAATACGCAACCTCACCAAAGCCGTTTCAAATCGCGGGTTACGGTGGTAGGAGGACGGCCACGAGGACACACAACATTTAAGAGTATGCAGTTTGTTACCAGTAACAGACGACCAATAAGCCTGCCAATGGGTAAGGATGGAGAAATAGATAACCGGGTAAAAGTCGGAATATGGAATACCTTTATGAGAGATGGGACAAGAGCGGACAGCTTCCCTTGCGGCAGCATCCGCACGCTCATTTAAAGAGACACCAATATGGCTGGGAACCCAGCAAAACTCAAACTTAAATTTACTGTGAACAAGAAACAGCCAATGCTAGATCGACAACCACTGGATGAACCAGATTAAAGGACCCGAGAGCCATGAGGGCACTACGAGAGTCAACAACAACTACAAAGGAAGATTGACAACGAGAAAGCAGGAAACGAAGAGCAGAGAGAATAGCATAAAGTTCCACTGTGAAGATGTTAGTCTCCGAAGGTAAGTGATACATATAAGCGCAATCAGGAAAAAACAACAGAGTAGCCAACACCGTCCGCAGATTTAGACCCATCGGTGAAGATGGAAACAGAGTGGGAGCGAGAAGAAAAGTGTTCAAGGGAAAGGAGTTTCAGAACTGTAGGAGGGGTAAAAGCTTTAGTGTTGCGGGTTAAGGATGTACAAAACTGCGGAAGGGGGACTCTCCACGGGGGCAAAGAAGGAACAACACGGGGAGAAATATTAGAAATACGAACCGAAAGAGAGTCCTGTAGGCGAGATAACCGGACAAAAAGGGGGAGGTGGTGAAGAGGATCAGGGACAGCATGAGGGGCAAAATTTAAAGCACTACAGAGGCGAGAGGAAGGATGCTGCAAGGACCGTGCAAGATTGCGAAGACAGTAGCGATCACGGCGGTCCTGGAGAGATAGGAAGCCAGTGTCAACATACAAGCTGAGGACGGGAGTCGAACGAATGGCACCAGAATTGAGGCGCAACCCAGTATGGTGCACAACATCAAGACACGGAGAGTAGAAGAAGTAGAAGAGTAAGCAGGGCAACCATAATCGAGCTTAGAAAGGACGAGAGAGGAATGTAAAGCGAGGAGAGTGCGCATGTCTGCTCCTCGAGAAGTATGGGACAATACCCGAAGGAGGGTAAGGGCCTATGAGCACTCAACACGGAGATAAGAGATATGGGGAGACCAAGAAAACCGAGCGTCAAAGAATAACCCCAAAAGCTTCGCAGAATCTTTGTACTCAAGGGGATGACCATAAAATGATAAAGAGGGACGAAGAACGACCCGTTTCCGAATAAAAGTCATGGCACAAGTCTTAGTAGTAGAGAACTTGAAGCCATGATCGGTGGCCCAAGACGACCCGTCATCAATTGCAAATTGATGCCGGCATTGAAGGAGAGGCGAATCATCACCGTGACAGCAAAGGGTAAGATCATCGACAAAGAACGGAGAAGACGCCTGTTATGAACCCAAGTCCATCGTCAGAGCACAGAGTAGCAACATCAACGCCATTTGTGAGTCCGCTCCCGAAACCCCCACTAACTGGACGACGCCATCGAGTAGTGACAAGACTATACCAGCCAGAAATGCTAGATTCTTGTCCAAGTAGCTCGGGAGGTAGCTGGGGCTGACCTCTGGTGAGGTGGTGCCTAGAAAATCTGCGCCATCTCGAGGAAAAAGATGTACATTTATGTCAGGGTCCGTAAGTGTTGTTTACTAGTGTCCCAGAGTACTGATGACGTGTCTGTATTCACAGAGTCGACGTAGGGCTGCTGTGATACAAGGACAGTCAGTCTACCCAGGGCATCCAAGGTCTCTACACCAGTCTGCTTTACGGAAGCAGTACGCCGCCGCCGGAAGAGAACTGAAGTGTTCTACTGTCTGCCTGTGGAGTGGCAGTGACGGGGTTCGCCGAACCCGGGGCTGGCTAATAGAAGAGACGACTGACCCCGGTGCTGAAAAGGAGAGTAACCAGCGAGTTGCACGAAGCTCCTGCCTAGGGCTTGCTACCCTAGTATTTGCACGTGAAGTGGCCCAGCAGCACGAGGCTGAAGGTATCTGCCAGCACCAGGCTGGACTGTGATTGTGGGCCTTCACGAGGAAGCACGTAGTGAGACTGGTTTGGCTGGCCCGTGGCCAGGGTAGACTCATTGTTGTTTCCCGGTACCTGCTGAGGATAGTACTACGGATGAGGAAACACGGTAGCTTACACGACTGCATCACCAGCATCAAAGAGCGCTTAGTGTTCCATGAGACACTTTTGTAAATATTAGGTGTACTAATACTTTTGTTCGGATTATATACGAGGTGATGGAAAAAGTAATCATATGTAAATATATCGGCATTTTATGAAGTGTAGTATTTAATGCACCCCCCTTTCTGTTTTACTTGCATTACCGAGCTCACTCCTTGAAAGCCTCTACTAACTTGAGGCCGGATACCAGACCTTTAGTACCACCAGAAAAGAACCCAGTTGCGACCCATTGTGGCCGTAACAACGCCTGAAAGAAGAGAGGAAAGACGACCACTGAGGGCAACCAGAAAAAGAGTAGTGCTCAGAACACTACTCTGGGGCACACCACATTGCTGAAAAGAGGCTGAGAGAGCGGTACCAAGCCTCACCCAAAAGGAACGACGAGAGGGAAAGCTACGGAGAAAGAGGGGGAGACGACCACGAAGGACAAAAGATTGAAGCTGGGATAAATAATGATATCGCACAGGAGAAGGTTGGATGGGCCTCACGGCACATCTGGGGTGTGGAGGCAGCAACGTTCAGGCAGCGAGCCTGGGGAGAAGTGCACTTCGACTTAGAGTGACCTTCGCCTCCACACAAAGGACAGAGAGAGAGTTCTAGAGCAGCGGAGGGCACCATGTCCAAACCTCCAGCACTTATTACAGAGCCGAGGAGAGGGAATGTACTCCTGGACGGAGCACATGGCACAAGCAAGAATGACAGACGGCAGAAGGGTCCTACCATCAAAGGTAACCTTCACAACCTGAAGGGGTTGACCACGAGGGGGGGGGGGAGGGGCCGAGTAACGAGTCTACCTGGAGGCCAGAATTGCCCTAGGCATCGAGGATATGACGAACATCTTCGTGCCAGTCCTGGAGATTCTGAACACCAGTAGCAACATGGGATGGGAGGAGAATAGTGCCAACACTGGCACTCAACCGAGCGTTCTTGGAGACTCGAACAGGGGTTTTGCCAAGACAGGACAAGGCAGTCAAGTGGGAGGCTGCATCCTGAGGAGCAGCAGCAACGACACGTGCACCGAGACGGGTGGGGTGGAAAGTAACAAGAGAAATCAACGGAATCAACAAGGTGTCTATGAAGGGAGAAATCGTCAGGAGGCGCAGAATCAGGAGGGAGGAGATCGAAGTATTTGGCCCACGAAGCGGTACCAGACAAGGTCTGAAACTCATCAGTACGGGACGAGTGCGGCCGTGTCGAGGACGGCGTGAGAATCCCCAGAGAGAGAGAGAATGGGGGGGGGGGTTAAAAAGGCACAGTAGTCACAACTAGAGACTGAGCCGTGCCTGGAAACGAGGTGGTTACCACTGGGGGCTTGGGCTCGACCCAACCACAGAGGGAGGGAGGGGAGCCGAGGGGAGTAGTCAGAGGTCAGGAGGAGGAGCAAGGTCGGGTCCCAATGCAATAGAAGGAGTGTCTACAGAGTCCGGTCTGTAGCCGAAAAGAAAAACATTCATGAATGTGCCCCCATACCCACCATGGAGCCACAATTAGAGGCAGGACACCCAACAAGATGATGTCGCCGATCATGTCGGGGCTCCCTAGGGGTGCGTCGTGAGTATACGCCCCACAAACGCCACCTTAAGAACCGTGAGTCCGTCGAGATCGGGTTCAGTGACGAAAGGATTGACAAAAGGTTCCCCTTGCTCTCTCTTTGTTGGGTACTACAGTTCTACGGTTGCAAGAGTATTCCTCCTCAAGCACCCAGGTGTCAAAACAGAAGTAGTTCAAAAGAATAACCAAAAGGTCGGCAGGAAACGACAAGCAGATAGGAGAAGAGGGGGGGGGGGAGAAAAACGAAACATAAGGAAAAGGAAAAGCGATCCGGCACAATTGGAGAAGACAGCATATGCAACTGATGACTACACTCCAGATGTGACTAACCCATACTGCCAGGAGCCCTATGAAACTGGTGTATGGGAGACCTTAACCACTCGACCATCATGACCGTACAAAATATGGTCGTGAAAACTTCGAGATCTCATAAAAATTTACAATAAGAATCAGCAGCATTTGTCTGAAGCTGATGTCACAGAAGGATGCCAGTTTCAACAATTTATTGTTTCATCAAAACACAAATGGTATTTAACTACACAAGATTTAATGAATCGTTAATTTTCTTAGCATTTTCCAGACCAATAACAATATTCCGCATCCATAATATGTCACTTTCTCTTTGCTTAATTTTAAAGTAAAATTTCTGTACCAAATATTTATATATTATTTGTATTATACCGTTATATATGGAAAGACTGCAATACCATTAAATTGAGTCTTTTTAAAAGGTAAATTTTATAGGTAAGATTTTTAATGATGTTTAATTACAGATGATTGCCATTATGATTTGGCAATTACATATTTTCGTTTTGCATTATAGTGTCCCTGACTGAAAAAAGAAGTGCAGTGGAAAAGTTTGAGCTCCAGACGACATGTAGAGAGCAGCAACCACTTACAACTCAAGAAATGATAAGATACCGACAGTACTACAAGAAGAAACAGGACAAACTATCCGAGTATATTCAAGAATTACAATGTGATTATTTCCCTTCATGTCTTCTTGAGGTTATCTTGAGATGATTTCGGGGCTTTAGTGTCCCCGCGGCCCGGTCCTCGACCAGGCCTCCACCCCCAGGAAGCAGCCCGTGATAGCTGACTAACACCCAGGTACCTATTTACTGCTAGGTAACAGGGGCATAGGGTGAAAGAAACTCTGCCCATTGTTTCTCGCCGGCGCCTGGGGTCGAACCCAGGACCACAGGATCGCAAGTCCAGCGTGCTGTCCGCTCGGCCGACCGGCTCCCAAGGTAAAAAATGTCTTGTCTCTGCAAGGTAAAAAATTTAAAATACCTTTTGCAGTTTAGAATCTTCAAAACACTCATCTCATTTTAATATGTTCAATTAGTAAGAAAATACGCAAGATTGCCATCACCTTTCAGATTTCTATTATAAAACACTTCCATTTTCATGAGTGGTACTGTGGAAAATATTGCTTTAATTATTATTTGTATCCTTCTGTCAGACTTAATCTATACTTTTATACATTTCAATTGCATATAACTAAATAGGTATAATATATATTTTATCCAAAGATGTTTTAAATATTGTATTATAGGATTGTAACACGTACACCATTAAAAATACAATTCTGTCAAAAGAGGAGAAACGTGGATTGGCTCTTGAAGCATGGTCCAAAGCTATGTGCTGACAGGCTCTCTGAAGCCAAACATTAATTAAGCTCCTACCAACCAAATGAGGTCTATGAGCCTTTCTTAGAGCTCTTAGAAAGTGAAGAAGATGAAGACATGTATTTAGAAAATGAATAGATACAAGTGAGCAAATCCACAAGGCGTGATGAGGCTTTGAACCTTTGTTCGAGAGGATCCCAGACGCACCTTAATCGACTGCGCTACAGCATGGTAAAAGAATTGCAACCGTGAGTTCAAATGACCCCTCACAGCTCCTGCAGACTCTCCGAGACGCAAAGTACGGGCGAAAAGGTAGAATAGCTAATTGAAGGAACTGGGGTGCATGGGGGAATTGTGTAAAACCCTGGTTTGTGTGTCTGATAGACTGCAGGATCAGCGAGAGGTCAGTTGAACTCCCAGTTTCAACTCTTTTACCATGTCGTAGCATAGTCGATTAAGGCACATCTGGGATCCTCTCTGACATAGGTTAACCCTCATCACGGCCCTTGTGGATTTGTTCTTTTGAGGCATCACACTATTGTGACGTGTGTGTAGAGATAGATACAAGGTAGGCTCCTCCATTTTTAATTTCTTAGAAAATAGCTTACTATTGTTCTGTTGCTTGGTTACATGAATTGACCACACACAAATTATGTTGCTTGGTTACAGAGATGCTTAACTACATGAATTTTGTTGCTCATTCATAAGCCCATTATGACCCTCTAAAAATTTCTGCTGCCACCCACAGGATGGGTATGCTGTGCATAATAACAAACTGAACTAATCTTATGTATGCATATACTTTTGTCTATTACCAAAATAAAACAATTATATTTAAATATTTTCCCCATGCTGTGTTTTGCTCAACCCTCAGAAGTAAGTAACTATCAACAAGAAGGCACCAAACTGGGAAGGCTATGTAGCACCATCAAATGTGCGGGATAATCAGAGGGCGCTAAATATCACCAAGGATGCCAATACGAGAACAAAAACGCACAAGGCGAACGATATCAAAAGTATCAGTCACCAAGAATTCTATTGAGGGACAAGTGACAGCGAGGGGCGGCCGGAAAGCAAGACACGCTCGTCCTGGAAGTCAGGACATTCAAGGAGGACATGCACGACCGTAAGAGGGACAATGCAACTAGGACAATAAGGAGCAGAGCGGCGCTCCATCAAGTGACCATGGGTTAAGCGAGTATGGCCAATATGCAACCTCGCCAGAGCCGTTTCCCAACGCCGGTTACGGTGGTAGGAGGACGGCCACGAGGAAACGCAACATTTAAGAGTACGTAGTTTGTTACGAGTAACAGACGACCAAGAAGCCTGCCAACGGGTAAGGACGGAGGAATGGATAACCGGGTAAAAGTCGGAATATGGAATACCTTTACGAGAGATAGGACAAGAGCGGACAGCTTCCTTGGTGGCAGCATCCGCACACATTTAAAGACACCAATATGGCTGGGAACCCAACAAAACTCAACCGACTTAAATTTACTGTGAACAAGAAACAGCCAATGCTGGATCTCGACAACTACTGGATGAACCGGATTAAAGGACCCGAGAGCCATGAGGGCACTACGAGAGTCAACAACAACTGCGAAGGAAGACTGACAACGAGAAATCAGGAGACCAAGCATAGAGAGTAGCATAAAGCTCTGCTGTAAAGATGCTAGTCTCCGGAGGTAAGCGACACATAGAAGTGCGATCAGGAAAAACAACAGTAGCCAACACCGTCCGCAGACTTAGACCCATCGGTGAAGACAGAAACGGAGCGGGAGTGAGAAGAAAAGTGCTCAAGGAAAAGGCGTTTTAGAACCATAGGAGGAGTAAAAGCTTTAGTGATACGGGTCAAGGGAGTACAAAACCGCGGAAGAGGGACTCTCCATGGGGGCAAAGAAGGAACAACACGAGGAGAAACATTAGAAATACGAACGGAAAGATAATCCTGGAGGCGAGATAACCGGACAGAAAGAGGGAGGTGGTGAAGAGGAACAGGAACCGCAGGAGGAGTAAAAGTTAAAGCACGACAGAGGCGAGAGGAAGGATGTTGTAAGGACCGCGCAAGATAGCGAAGACGGTAGCGATCACGGCGGTCATCGAGAGACAGGAAGCCGGTGTCAACATACAAGCTAAGGACGGGAGTCTAACGAAAGGCACCAGAACTGAAGCGCAACCCAGTATGGTGCAAAGCATCAAGACAGCAAAGAGTAGGAGAAGCAGACGAATAAGCAGGGCAACCATAATCGAGCTTAGACAGGACGAGAGAGGAATGTAAAGCAAGGAGAGTGCGCCTATCTGCCCCCCAAGAAGTATGGGACAAGACCCGAAGGAGGGTAAGGGCCTTAGAGCACTCAACACGGAGGGAAGAGATATGGGGAGACCAAGACAAACGAGTGTCAAGGAATAACCCCAAAAGCTTCGCGGAATCTTTGTATTCAAGGGGATGACCATAAAGTGACAGAGGGACGAAGAATGACCCGTTTCCGCGTAAAAGTCATGGCACAAGTCTTATAAGTAGAGAACTTGAAGCCATGATCGGTGGCCCAAGACGACACGGCATCAATTGCAAGTTGAAGCCGGCGCTGAAGGAGAGGCGAATCATCACCCTGACAGCAAAGGGCAAGATCATCGACAGAGAGCGGAGAAGACACCTGAAGGGAGAGAGGAAAGAAGACCATTGAGGGCAACCAGAAAAAGAGTAGTGCTCAGAACACTACCCTGGGGCACACCTTCGTATTGCTGAAAAGAGGGAGAGAGAGCAGTACCAAGGCGCACCCGAAAGGAACGACGAGAGAGGAAGCTGTGGAGAAAGAGGGAGATGACCACTGTTGGAAATTTCCAAAACTAATACAATACTGTTGTATTATTATTAATTACTAAAATATACTAATTACTGTAGTAACTAAAATTAACTAACAGTAGTGTTCACATGAACTAATAATTGTATCTGTACAATAATGCTGGAATTCTTACGTAACCAAGCACCAGTATTGCGTCAGATTCTACCTAGTTAAACACATTTATATCAAGTGTGTTAGAGAATTGAATGTGATTCTCTAAAATCATCAGTATTCCGTGTGATAATTATTTACAGATAACATGAATCCCAAATAATGCCAAATCGAGAGTTTTTAGTTACAATTGTTATCAAGTAATAAATTTACCGTCACACGTGAATGCCATGGGGAAAACTAAAATCATCTCCATTTCCTGTTTACCACCGTAAGACGAGAAAGTAATAATATTTAGCTCCCTAGAATTACAACCCAGTCTTTATCAAAGCATTTTAGCCACAACTGCGCGAAGTAATATTATTCGTGATAAATAATTTGTGGCAAATGCAGGACGCGAAGGGGAGAGATAGACGCCATTGTGTTGTGGACTGCAGCTCGAGGAGAAGTAGCCAGTGTGCGGCGTGAAGACTTGTTGCGGAATTGAACAACTAGTTTTGGTGTCAGAGTAAGACACGTTACGGTGAAGTTGTCAGCAAGATTTAACCTGATACTCATCACAGAACTAGTTAATTTGTTCTACGTGATCCGTCGTGACCGGCCAAATAAGCGCGTCGACATCCAAGCCAAGCTAGCCACCACGTGTTCGCCATTGTGAAAGAGCTTGGGACGCGGTTTCGGCAAGCCTCAACTTATTCAGTACTCTTTTAGCTAAGTATATATAACTCCCTTTTGATGCATCATTAGAGATCGCATAGGGCAGGGTAGCTTGTTACATCGAGCAACTTAAACAAAACCCATGTTAGTACTCTAAATTAATTTATTTCCATTTCTTTGAATATAGATATTTAGTAGCCTAGTACATTGCTACGTAATATCCCTTAAATTACAGCTCGCGTGTGAGGAATCCACGAGCTGTTACTTTACCCATGTTATTCATCTCCCAGTGTTCTACGAGGAATTCCGGAGATCTCGAGGATGATTCGTAACTGATGTCTTTGAAAACGTCTTCAAGCTAAGACTTTTCGTATTTCTTTAATTATTCAAATTATCAGTATTTTAGTTATCATTTATGGAATGCTGTACACTGGAGATAATACGTGTTTATTATAATGATTAATTTCTGATGTTAATGATCTATATATTTATTGGTGATAAATTTTCTATTGATTCTTTAATTGGTCATAAGATTAGGTTATTACACAATGAACTGGTGCACGAACCACACTAGTTCCTAGACATGTATGAAGTTCTAGCAATAACCCCCCAATGTAGGTGTTTGAGGCTTTGATTCAAGTAAATTATTTATACAGCCCATTAATTACTTAAGTGATTATATTTCCTAATATTTATCCATAGACACTGGTTCTTCTAGGAATTTCTAAATCACTTTTTATTAGTTTCCCTCTTTACTATAAAAGCGGGTGGTCCTTCGTAATTGATTATATTACTTTAATAATTAAATAAATAGAGTCAAGCCCCAAATGTCCCACAACCACGAAGGCCAAAAGAATGAAGTTGAGATAGAATATGATATCGCGAAGTGGTGTCGTAAGCCTTTTCCAGGTCAAAAAGGACGGCAACAACGGAGGTCTTCGCAGCAAAAGCAGTACGAATATAGACCTCCAAGTTCACCAGGACATCTGTCGTGCTGCGGCACTTGCGGAAACCAAATTGAGAAGGGGAGAGGTGGTGATTGTGTTCCAGGAACCACATCAGACGAACGTTAACCATACGTTCAAAGAGTTTGCAGACAACTTGCGAGAGCAATAGAGCGAAAGTCCTTAGGGGAAGTACCCAGAGACCCCGGTTTGCGAACAGGGAGGACAACGGCATCGAGCCAGTCCTCAGGGACTGACGACGACTCCCAGATCCGATTATACAGACTCAGTAAATACTGAGACGTGCACGGAGGGAGATGGCGAAGCATCTCATAATGAATACCATCGGAGCCCGCCGCCGTAGAACCGCAGAGGGCCAGGGCAGAACGAAGTTCAGAGAGAGAGAAGGGATCATTATAGGGAAGCTGAAGACGAGTGCAGAAATCTAAAGGACGAGACTCAAGGACAGGTTTACGAAGAAGGAAAGATTGGGGAAGATGAAGACCAGAGCTAACAGAAGAAAAGTGGGAACCCAGTTCGGAAGCGACTTGCAACGGGTCCGCCACAAGTGAATCATGGAGGTGAAGGACCGGTGAAACATCGGGAACGAACTTACCCGCTATCTTGCGGATACGCTTTCAGATCTGGGGCAGAGGAGTTTCGGACAATTGTTGAGAGATAAGATGCCCAACATTCACGTTTAGCCGTACGGATGGCCCTACGGGCCACCGCACTCGCTTTCCGAAAGAAAAGAAAAGAATCTGCCGTCTGCCGACAGCGGTGCCTCTTCCAGGCTGCACGCTTACAGCGGACAGCCCGAGCACAGTCCGCATTCCACCAGGGAACGCACTTTCGTGGACCTCGAGAGGAAGAGCGAGGAATAGAGCGGAGGGCAGCATCGAAGACTTATGAAAAAGGAGGAGGGCGCAAGGGAGAGGCAGAAAGGAGAGGTCAGAGAGCAGCACTGAGGGTAAATAGGTTCCAGTCCGCTTTAGCCTAGGAAAAGAGTGAAGGGCGAAAAGAGAAAAAGGAAACAAGGATGGGGAAATGGTCACTGCCATGGAGGTCATCAAGAACCTGCCACTTGAAATCTAAGTAAAGAGAAGAAGAGCAGAGAGAAGGATCAAGACAAGAAAGGGTGCGAGTCCAAGAGTCCAAATGAGTGGGCTCACCAGAATTCAGAAGAGACAGGGAAGAAGAGAGGAGAAACGGCTCAAGAAGGCGACCCCGGGTATTCGTCAGAACGTCACCCCAAAGAGAATGACGACAATTGAAGTCACCCAGCAGGAGCACAGGCTCCGGCAGGGAGACTAGGAGGTGTTTCAAATCAGGAAGAGAAAGCGGGACACTCGGGGGGAGATAAATGGAACAAACAGTGTACCATTTCCCCACAAAGACACGAGCAGCAGAACAATGGAGAGGTGAAGGAAAAAGTAAGGGGACAAAGGGAACATCAGCGCGAATCAAGAGAGCAGAAGAATTAGAAGCCCCAGCAATGGCTGGGGGGGGGGGGAGGAGAGAAAGGAATAGGCACGAAAACGATCAGGACGAGCACCAAGCATCGGCTCCTGGAGACAGACACAAAGGGGCGAAAACCGCGAAATCAGAAGTTGGAGTTAGAGGAAATTAGCGTAATAACCTCGAACGTTCCATTGAAGAATGGACAACGACGAGAAGAGAGAGGACAAAAACAGAACAAGGAAGAAACAAAGGCGAAAGAGCAACAGAGCACGTTAAAGAATATCAGGGTCGGGATCAGGGTCAGCAAAGTCAGGGTTAGGGGGCATGGGTAAACTGAGCAAAGACGGAGGGAAGGAAACGGGAGAACAGATCAGAGGTGGGCGGGCGGGGTCCGGAGAAGGAGGAGGAAGGAGGAGGAGGAGACAATGGAGAGGAGCAGGCAAGGACAGCAGCAGGAAGAGGAGGGGTAGAAAGAGGGGAGCGTACCTCAGCAAGGGCAGCAACTGAGAGGGAAGCGGGGGCTAAAGAAACCTCCATAGCAGGAACAGGGGGCGCAACCACCGAAATGGGAGGGGAAGGAGCGAGAGAGGCAGAAGTAGGGGCCGAGGAAGAAAGCGAAACCTTTTTACCCGCCGGGGAGGAGGAAGCAGAGGAGCCAGGTTTACGCTTCTGACGTAAAGAGACAGGCGTTCCAGCAACCAAGTACTGGGCAACGGATTCTAGCATCTCAACAGGAGAAGCTGAACGAGAGCACACATGACGGCCGTTTGGAGAGCGATGGACATCAGCCCGCACCGACAGGCGGCGGGGAGAGACAAGAGACGGAGGGGAAGGATGGGAAGGAGGGAGACGAGGAAGAAGACACAGGAGACACGACAGACCGGGTAGAAGGGGAACCCCAGACAGAGGACCAGGAGGAGGATCCTTCGGGAGAGAACGCAAAGGAACAGAGGAGGGGGCAGTGGGCGCATCAGGGTCCAAGGCCCGGAAACGGTTGTGAGTCTGAGGAAGGCGGGAAGGACGAGGAGAGGAAGAGCGCAACACGCGAGCATAAGAGATATTAGCATAAGGCGGGAGCCGGCGAACCTGGCGTCTCGCCTCAGGAAAAGATAAACGCTCCCGGTGCTTCAAGTTGAGGACGGCTGCCTCAAGCTTGTAATGGACACACGCACGGGAGAAGGCAGGATGGGCCTCACCGCAGTTGAGGCAACGAGCCTGGGGAGAAGTGCACTATGACAGAGTGACCATCGCCACCACACAAAGGACAGTGACAGTCAGTCCCGGAGCAGCGGAGGGCACCATGCCCAAACCTCCAGCACTTGTTGCAGAGCCGAGGAGAAGGAATGTACTCCTGGACAGAGCACCTGGCACCAGCAAGAATGACAGAGGGTGGAAGGGTCCTACCATCAAAGGTAATCTTCACAACCCGGAGGGGTTGACGGCGACTACCACAAGGGGGACGAGTATACGTGTCCACCTGGAGAATAGAATGGCCCTGGGCAGCAAGGATATGTCGAATATCGTCGTGGCAGTCGCGCAGGTCCCGAACACCGGTCGCAACATGGGGCGTGAGCAAAATAGTGCCAACACTGGCATTCAACCGAGCGTTCTTCGAGACCCGAACAGGGGTCTCGCCAAGGCAGGATAAGGCAGCCAAGCGGGAAGCAGCAGCAACGACACGTGTACCGAGACGAGTGGGGTTGAAAGTAATGGAGGCATCCACGGAATCAACGAGATGTCGATGGAGGGAGAAATCGTCAGCAGGCGCAGAATCAAGAGGGAGGAGATAAAAATATTTGGCCCACGAAGCGGGACCAAACAAGGCTTGATAGGTAGCAGAACTGGAAGGAATCGAGCGAGGGCGGCCGTGACGAGGACGGCGGTGAGAACCCCCAGAGAGAGAGGGGTTAAAAGGCGCAGTAGTTACAACTAGAGAAGGAGCCGCGCCAGGGGACGAGGTAGTCACCACTGGGGGCTTGGGGCTCGACCCAAGCCCAGAGGAGGGAGGGGAGCCAGGGGAAGGAGTCAGAGAGGCCAAAGGAGGAGCAAGGTCGGGGCCCCAATGCAGCGGAGGCTACAGAGCCCGGTCTTCCCAAAACCGACCGACTCGGGGGCATGGTCGCCCACCCCACGAGCCTGAGAAGGTAAACCAGAAGCAGCCGAAACAGGGGTTATCATTACGAAAAGAAGAATTCATTCACGAATGTGCCCCCACACCCACCATGGAGCCACAATTAGAGGCAGGACACCCAACAAGAAGCTATCGCCGATCTTGCCGGGGCCTCCTAGGGGTGCGTCGCGAGTATACGCCCCACAAACGCCACGTTAAGAAACCGACAGTCCGTCGAGATCGGGTTCAGTGACGAAAGGGGAATTGACAAAAGGTTCCCCTCGCTCTCGACGTCGGGTACTACAGTTCTACGTGCAAGAGTATGCCTCCTCAAGCACCCGGGCGCCAAAATAGAAGAAGTCCAAGGGAAGAACGAGCAAAAGGTCGGCAGGAAACGGCAAGCAGATAGGAGAAGAGGGGGGTGAAAGACGAAACAGAAGGAAAAGGAAAAGATGCCGAGCAGAATTGGAGAGGACGGCAGCAGGAGCACAAGGCTAGAAAAGGACAGAGGACTGTCCCAAGGAGCATGACACTCCGACAGCCGCCCACTAAGCCCCCACACGGCGACAACGAGCTGAGCGGGGAGGGGGCAAGTCATGAAAGTTATTCCCAGAGCTATCAAAGTTGTTCTATAAGATATCTTCATTCATCAAAGTTATTCTCAGAGTCATCAAAGGTGATCTCTAACTCACCTTCGTTCATCAAAAGTTGTTCTCTAAGACATCTTCAGGCACAAAACTTCTCCAAAAATGTAACTAGTTCAGCTTTTCATATTAAACTTTCACTGTTAAAATATATTTTCTTAGAAACTTTACCTTTAAAACTTTTCTCTGTACAACACTGCTTAAACCTACCTAACCTATTCTCCCCACCCAATGTTACTTACCTAACATAACGTTCCTAAACCCAACCTAGCTTACATAACCTAACTAACCCTAACCTAACTTACCTATCCTAACTCAGCTAACCTAACCTATCCTAACTTACCCTAACCTAACAACCTATCTTAACCTAACCTACCTAGCCAAACTTAAATTACTTAAATTAACCTAACTTACGTAACAAACCTTACCCAAACTGACATAACCTAACTTACCTAGTCAACCTCACCAAACCAGACATGACCTAACTTACATAATTATTCCTGCTTGTCTTGTGTGTTTCGTCAATGTCTCATTTGTTCGTTTCAATTGTTATTTTTCTCAAATGGTCATTTATTCATTTCAAGTGCTATTTGTTAAAAGATTGGGTATTTATGCATTTCAAAGGATTTTTGTTATATATGGGCATTTACTCGTTTCAAGGGTTAATTTCTCAAATGGTCATTTTTGCATTTCAAGGGTTATATGATAAATGTCATCAAGTTGCTCATAAGTTGTATTTATTATGTTTGTAATAATTGTCTTATTTATCCACCCTTTAACCTAGCCTCTTGTGATCTTAGTGTATTTATTAGGTTTTTTATCGTATGTTCTTATTCCCCTCCCTTTAACCTAACCTTTCAGATGTAATTTGTTTATTGTGTTGTATGTATATGTTGATTATATGATCCTTTTCCTAACCTTTCAGATGTAGTTTTGTTTCTCCTTTTTGTATATTTTCCCCAAACCCACCATCCCACTTAACCTACCTTCCTTCTTTTACTTTGTTTTTCCTACGCCTTCTCTCCTCCCCCCCCCCTTTTTCTCTATCTTCATCCTTGTAACTCCCTTTCCTCTCCCTCTCCCGTATTCTCTCTTCCTCCCCCTCTCTCATTTGCTGCAATGCTCTTATTTTTCTCAAATTCGAGTCTTAATGCTCCCATGCTCTCACTCTCATTCTCCCTCCTCTTTTCTCTCTTACTCCATGCTCTCACTCCCTCGCTCTCTTGTTTTTCTCAATTTCAAGTCTTAGTAGATCTGATTCTTTACTAAAGACTAAGTCGGGGAGATAAGGGTGTTTAAGATGAGAAGGTAAGGGAGGGAAAGGGTAAGGTGAGATTTTGACTGTGATTATTGCTTACTTGGGTAAACAAAAGGTATTGAAGGTAAGGTGTTATATGACTGTGAATATTACATAGCCGAGTACAAAAAGGGTATTAAAGGCCATGATGTTTACTTTGATAGACTGGAGAGGGACTTTATCTGAATCAATTTTGATGAACATTGAACTAAGGTGGAGGACATGAGCTGAATGTTGGTTAATGACTATTTTACCACATTAGACATAGTGATCTTAAATTTCAGGGGAATTGCTCTGATAATAAAGAACAAGTACAAATAAGCTAAGGCAGTTGACGTGTGCTAGAGTTTGGCAAGTGTTCGGAACTATTTTACTATGTCTGAAAATGCGGCAGTTACAAATTTCTAGGAAAATTAGTCTGTTACTAAAGAACTTGTACAAATGAACTAAGGTAGGGGGGGGGGCACATGAGCTAGAGCTCGGTAATTGACGATCTTATTTACTGTGTCTGAAATACAGCGGGTTTAAATTTCAGGGAAATTGATTTGTGACGGGGTTAAACTAAGGATTTGTTAAAGAAATTACGGGGATAAACTAAGGCTGAGGACAAGAGCTGGAGCTTGCTTACTGACTTCATATATTTTACTGCGTCTGAAATAAGACTTTAAAATTTCAGGGAAATTCATAGGTTAATATTGAAACTACACTTATAAATGCGGACTAACAAATTTTGGTCTGGAAATGGTCTCTGATGAAAATTGGTCTCTGAATATTTCTGGGGGCTTCAAACTGTACTGTTAATTTTTTGCTGTTTATTGGACTGACAATATTTTAATTTCCTCCATAAAAACTAAGAATGCAGGATTACGTAAAACTGAAATATTTTGGTTTCAAAGCGGTATGACAAATTTTTGGTATAAAATGGACTCTGATGATAATTGGTTTGAAAATGGACTGACGAATTTTGCTCACAAAGTGGACTGACTAATTTTCGTAAATTACAGGACTGAATATTTTAGGGGACAAACTGGACTCTGAAGAATTTCTGTCTATAACTGGACTCCAGTGACTTTTCGGAATGAGCTAGTCTCTGCCTAATTTCTGTAGATTACAGGACTGAATATTTTTTGGCACAAGCTGCACTCTGAAGAATTTTGCTCGCAAAGTGGACTCTGGAGAATTTAGGTTATCAAGAGGACTCAATTTTCAGGGTAAAACTCGACTGATTATTTTCAGGCATAAACTGCACTCTGATGAATTAAAGTCATGACTAAGATGCCTGTTTTCCTTAACAAAACGTCTAAGACAATATTCTCAGAAAATGGTCTTTACAAAATTTGGTCATAAACGTATAAATAAACTTAAGATTATTTGAAACAAATATTTTCTTAAAACTGAACTCTGAAAATCTGAGTTTTCCCCATAAGAACTGTTAACAAACTTCTATGAAATTATTTTCCTCATAAGAACTCTTAACAAAACTTCTGTGAATATATTCTCAGAAAATGGTCTTTGAAAAATATGAGGTTTTGAAAACTGGTAAAATATGTCTGTAGAGTTTACCTCTAAATGCTGTGTCTTAAAGAAAAAATCTGGAAAAAATCCCCTCTAAGATTTTCCTACTTATTTTCCTCATAAGAACTCTTAAACTTTAAAATCTCAGAAATTATTTTCCTCATAAGAATTCCTTAATTCCAAATTGGTGACTGGACAAATTTACATGGAACACCTGATGCTCTAATGGTGATTTTTCCTGAAAAACGAAAATCACTACGGAGGCTATTTTCCGGGGCCAAAACAAAAAAATCACCACTGGAGCGTCATCCCTACTACTATGGACTACTGGGGAGGAGTCCGAATGGAGCCGGAGCGTCGATCCGCGGACGACCCGAACCCTCCAAAGCACAAACCACACTGCCGCCAACTCCCGCACTGTGCTGTGGGCCCGACGGAAGGACGGACCCCACCGCCCCTGGCCGGCCTGGTGAGCACTGGTCATAAAGCCCCAGCCAAGAGACGACGCGTCCCTGAACACTTCGAGCGAGGGTTCAGGTAGGCGCCAAGGCACTGAACCCCCCCAAAATACGAAGAAGCCGGCGACGCAGCAGCAGAGACAAGGCCCCCGAGGGCCAAACCAGTGATTGCGCGAGAGGCGGAAGGGACGTCCCGAATGAACCAGAACAGCCGACCAAGACAAACCGAATTTGGCGGGTAGCCCATCACCAGGGTTGGGATGGCGAGTCGGCGCCAAGCACTTCAAATTAGAGGGGGAGGGGGTTGGTGCCGAACACCCCGACTAAAAGGGAGGTAAAAGATGCAGTTGTCACAGTGAGAAGTAGCCACTCCAGGTGATGAGGTGGTCACCACTGGGAGCTTGGGGTTCAACCCTACCACAGAGGGGAGTGGAGGGAGTAGTCGGGAGGGTCAAAGGAGTAACTTTGTCTGGGCTCAATATAGTGAGGGCTACAGACACTGGTCTTCCAACACAGTCCGACTCGTGGAAGGAGGGAGTGGTGGGCCTGGTCGCCCACCCCACAAGCCTGGGAAGTTATGAGGATCATTCCACAGCACAAGAAACGAGTAGGTAATAATTACATTCACAAATAAGCCCCCATACCCTCCATAGAGCCACAATTAGAGGATAGGACCCCAAACAAGACAGCCCCACCACCCTCCCCAAGTGGTGCATCGTGATTATACGCCCTGCAATCGCCATCTTAAGAACTATCAGTCCGTCGAGATCGGGTTCAGTAACGAAGGCAAGGATTTGGAATAAAAGCGTCCCCTCGCTCGCAATGTTTTACCACAGTTCTTTGGGCGAGTGCCTCCCCAAACACCCGGGCGTAAAAAGATATGTCCGAAAGAATAATCAAGAATGTCAAAAGGTAGCCGGGAAAGAATTAGAAAAGATGGGGGGTTATCTTGAGATGATTTCGGGTTTTAGTGTCCCCACGGCCCGGTCCTCTACCAGGCCTCCACCCCTAGGAAGCAGCCTGTGACAGCTGACTAACACCCAGGTACCTATTTTACTGCTAGGCAACAGGGGCATAGGGTGAAAGAAACTCTGCTCATTGTTTATCGCCGGTGCCCGGGATCGAACCCGGGACCACATGATCACAAGTCCAGCGTGTTGTCCGCTCGGCCGACCGGTTCCGGGAGGAGGAATGAAAAATGAAACAATGAAGAGGAAACAGCAACCAGCACAATTGGTGAAGACAGCAGGAGCACAAGGCTTCAACAGGAGAACAGGACCTCCCATGGAACATCACACCCCTGCAGCGACCCACCAAGCCCCCTCATGACGACAACAGACTGTAGAGGGTAGGGGGCACCACACTAGTAAAATACCTATTTGATATTCCAAGAGTGCGACTTAACCAAACTAGAAATGCTCTGCAATTCTTGGGACCCAGAATGTGGAATGACTTTCCTAATCATGTCAGATTGTACTCTTCTCAACCAGTTTAAGAAAAATTTTAAGTACTACCTAATAAACTCCATGTAACCTACCTTACGTCCTAAATGTTACTGTTTTGCTATTTTCTAACAACATTGATTATTGACTAACTTCCGATATCCGCCATGCATAAATTGAAAATTGTAGTCTATTTATAGTTAAAATGACTTCTGCTGTTCTGTTTCAATTTCTGTCCTTCCCTACATTATATAATTTTTTTTTTTTTGTTAATTCAATTTATGCTTTGATCAATTAGTTCTAAGTTTCGGTCCATTTCCCACGTTGGCCGAAACTGTTCGTAATAGTGGCTTTAGGCATAGTATGTACTAGCTCTAAAAATTCCACAATGTAATGCATCTTTCATGTATGCACTTTTACCCAAATAATGATTTATTATATACCTTGTTCATAAATTATGTATTTAACAGATTAAAAAACATTGAAGTTTGAAAAGGTACCTACATTTCCCATCCAGCCTGGGCCCACCACCAGTTTTCCTCTGCTCTGGGAGGAGCCAAAGGATACCACTTACCAGGCATACAAAGGCGCCAAATGCTTGTCGATGCAGTTATGGACATTGTCCCGAGTAGTGCTCCCCTTTTAAAAAGTCCTACGGTATTGTACATTCTCTCCCGCCGGTGCAAAGTATTCTCCGTCTTGCACGATCCCAGAGACTACCATACCTTTGAAAATAGCTCCCTCACAAAAAATCCCGCCATTTGGTGGTCCGGTGATCCAAACTGACAACCTACGTTGGTCTCCTTTGCAAGTACAACACCCAAAGCAGGCATGAGGTAGGAGGCCGAGCCAACCCCAGCGGGCTACTTACCACGGCAAGGAGACTTCTTTGTGGGGGGGATTGACTATTAAACTTGCACCTTTATATAGCAAATAATCATTCAGGACTTGCAAATGCAAGTCTACCACTAGACTTGCATTTGCTAATTGCCTATGAAATAAACAGACTTTTTAAAGGTTATTAAGAAGAAAAATTTATGATCTCTATTTATACATGAATGGTGTACAATTGTGCTAACATTCTCAAAAGCATTAAAGATAATTCAGATTCATTTTGGCAATTACTTCCATCTTGAGAGCAGCAGTGAAGGCGTCTAAAGCCGCAACAACATGCGACTCGAGGCCAGTCCCTACGTCACGCCGCTGCCTCACTGATCTCTCACCAAAGGCATTGTCGAAGAACTTTATGACCGGTTTTCTAGTGGGGTCAAATAATGACACGAAGAGCAGCACTCCACCGAGTAGAAAGCCAACCACACTAAAACATTCATCAGGGGGATAAGCAACTTAACACATCAGTAAAGCTGCATTGCTTAAACTGTTCAAAGTATTTAAACTTACAATAGTAATACCGACTCAGTGTATCAAAATTGTGGATGATAGTCACTTTGAACTTTGTTTTATAAGATTAATTTGTGCATGGCAGTAGTTTAAGGCACTGAGTACACAGTAGAAACAAATTTAGCCTGGCAGAAGGGAGGGGGATTGATTGTAAAACAGCCAAATGAACTTTTTTTTTGGCGTTGTCTAGAATCCAGATCACACTAATCTCTGCGTTATACATAGGATGTATGATTTTTAAGTTAAATTAATACTTGCCTCTTGGCAAAGCTTGCACGTTTAGGCATACGGGGAAGATTATTTCTATGGTTACAGTCCTATCTTACGAACAGGACCTCTAAAGTCAATATACAAGGCGAGTTTTCCGATGGCATTCCAATACAAACGGGTGTCCCCCAAGGCTCCATACTAAGGCCAACCTTTTTTCCTGCATTTTTAGCAGATTTGACTAACACCTAACCTGTTCACCTCTCGGCGTACGCCAATGACTTAACATTGTATTATTCAGACACTGCCTTACCTAATAGTCTCAACAATGCAAACAGCACTTTACCACCTCACAGATTGGACAACAATGGGGCCTTCAAGTTAGTACTACCAAAACCTATTATCAGATTAAAAAAAAAAAAAAAAAAAAACCACTTTGTATATCCACCCTCACCATACACAACACTCCCATTCAACACGAACGAGAAAAAATATCTTGACATGCACTTACTCTCCCTTAATTACCTGGAAAGCACGCATTCAACATCTTAAACAGACAACAACCCCGACTTGCCATACTTAAAGCCATCACTGGCACCACCTGGTGAGCACACCATAAAATCTTGCTCCGATTCTATACAACCTACATATGCCTGGCAACAATAGTCTAGTTGGGGGTAAATGCGTCAGCTGCGCTTACTAACTTACAGAGCCTCGAGGTAATAAAATACCATGCGACTTACATGTGGCACAATGCGTTTCACTCCTATCCTTTGACTACGGGGAAACGGGCCTCACAAGCTTAATCACCAAACGAGACTGTGCCAACTGTCATTTTGTACCAATGCTTACCAGATACACCCATACAGATCAAAAATTTACCCAACAGTCAACCCACATAACTTCCGCTTCCCAACCAATCACTCACAACCTTTCCTCACATGGGCTACATTTAACATCAATATAGACCTCTCTCTACTCCAAAACTCTGAAATCCAACTTCCTGTCCCACCTATTCCACCTTTGCTTTATACAACTAATACATTAAAACAACTCTTAAAGACAACATTCCAAAGTCTGAACCAAACTCAGCCATAGCCTCAGTCTTTGTCTCGACAATGAAGAGTTGCTATCCAAATACCACAGCAATTTATACAGATGGATCTCGCATCATGAACAACGTACTCTTTGTCTCTAGCGCTGTATGGATACTGGAATACCATCTCAAGCAGGGATGGCGGTTACCAATCCAACTATTTTCACAGCTGAATTATATGCCTTATATCAAGCTCCAAATAATCTCAACATACCAGTTGGGATAGTGACTCCACGAGCGCGATTCAATTACGTACCTTTCAAAAACGTGCAAGGAGTTTGTCTACCCATGCCAATAACTTCTCCATGAACCCCAAATGAACGGTTATGACACCCCCTAACCAATGGGTCCTAACACTTATTCTCCATAATGAACTTTTAGATCGACTAGCCAAAGCGATGCACAACACGCCTCACATTACTCATCCAATTCCCCATGTTGCACGTTAAGGAGCCTTCAAAAATACCATCACCCAAGATTTTGCAACGAAATAGAAAACGCCGTGCTCACCTTTGTACTATGGATCAATTAAAAAGAAAAGGGAAACTTGGAAACATGTCAGATATAAAAGCAGAGAAATTAATGTAACGATGACCAGATTAAGGCTGGGACACACCAAACTGGTAGCACACATCTCTAAGTACAGAACAGATATCAACGAACTCTGCATCCACTGTCATGTGCTTGAAGCAATCTAACACCATCTCCTTCACTGCTTCCGACATCATAGTGCCAGAGTAAAGTGCCAGAGATAGACAAAACAGTATCACACTTAAAATACCCTTTACCATCGAGCATATATTAGGTGGTGACCATGTGTTACAGGAAAATTACCAAAGTCAAAGCACTGGCTAAATATCTCCAGTCGACCAACAAATTGGGTCACATCTGACCCGCGCCACATTTATATCTGGTGCCACCAACAGTTAAACACTGAAAACAAATGCCTCGTCGCAACACCATGGATCAGCTGACGCCGTAGACAACATACCGCCTTATGGTGCGAAAAGTCTAACATGCACCTCTGTTTTAGTCACCGTTCCTCTTATCTACAACACAAAACAGGCACTTTTGAAACTTCTCATCCTCAATATAATGGCGTCCACCAACATCTGTACTGGTGCAATCATTGAGAGGGCGAAGCCTTCATGCAAACTGCACCTACTGTTAAGAATAATATTTTGTACAGAGTTTCGAATAGTTTATGGCATTTCGGCCAAACCTAAAGATAAATATTTTACGAACTTGTTGACCAGACCACACACTAGAAGGTAAAGGGACGACGACGACTCTGTCCGTCCTGGACCATTCTCCCCACAATCGACTTGAGAATGGTCCAGAACGGACCGCAACGTCGTCGTCCCTTCACCTTCTAGGGTGTGATCTGGTCAACATACTTTAGCCATGTTATTGTGACTCATCGCCTGCATTTAGTAACTTATCAACCAATCTTCAAACGTAACTAGAAATTTAAAGATATGCACTCTTGATAATACTGAATCTACTCGAGAATGGTCCAAGATGGACCGAAACAACGTAGTCCCTTAACTTTCTAGTGTGGGGTCTGGTCAACATTTCAGCCACGATATTGTGACTCATCATCTGCATTACCTTGGGGTACACCTTCGTATTGCCGGAAGGAGGCAGAGTGTGGAGCACCAAGCCTGACTTGAAAGGAACGACTAGAGAGGAAGCTTTGGAGGAAGAGAGGGATATTTCCTCGATAGTCAAAAGAACGAAGCTGGGACAATATGTTATCTCCAGATTATGTCATAAGCCTTTTCCAGATCAAATAGGACAGCAACAATAGAGGTCTTCACAGTAAAAGCAGAACGAATGTAGACCTCGAGGTTCTCCACTCACCGTAGCACATCACTTGTGCTATGGCACTTGCGAAAACCAAATTGAGGAGAGGTGTGGTGAGGTGTTCCAAAAACCACATCAGACGAACATTTACCATACGCTCAAAGAGTTTGCAGACAACTCGTGAGGGTAATAGAACGGAAGTCCATATGGGATGTCCTGAGAGACCCCGGTTTCCGAATAGGAAGCATGATGGCATCGAGCCAGTCCTCAGGGACTGACAACGACTCCCAGACCTGGTTATACAGACTCGGTAAATATTAAGATGTACAAGGAGGGAGATGGTGAAGCATCTCAATGAATGTCATCCAAGCCCGCTGCCATAGAACCGCAGAGGGCCAGAGGAGACTGAAGTTCAAAGAGAAGGGATCGTTATAAGGAAGGTGGAGATGAGTGCGGAAATCTAAGGGATAAGATTCAAGAATAGGCTTACGAAGAAGGAAGGATTAAGGAAGATGAGAACCAGAAGCGTTGAAGACGGTGTCATGAAAGAGGAGTAAGACACGAGGAAGAGGTAAAGAGAGGAGAGGTCAGAGAGAGTAGCACGGAGGGTGAAAAGGTTCCAGTCAGCTTTGGCAAACTGCCACCTAGGGAAGAAGGGAGGGTGAAAAGAGGAAAAGGAAACAAGGATGGGGAAATGGTCACTATTATGGAAGTCATAAAGAATCCACCTCGTGAGATCTAAGAGATGACGAGCAGAGAGAATGATCAAGACGGGAAAGGGTGCAAGTTCGAGGGTGCAAGTTCGAGGGTGCAAGTTCGAGGGTGCAAGTTCGAGGGTGCAAGTTCGAGGGTGCAAGTTCGAGGGTGCAAGTTCGAGGGTGCAAGTTCGAGGGTGCAAGTTCGAGGGTGCAAGTTCGAGGGTGCAAGTTCGAGGGTGCAAGTTCGAGGGTGCAAGTTCGAGGGTGCAAGTTCGAGGGTGCAAGTTCGAGGGTGCAAGTTCGAGGGTGCAAGTTCGAGGGTGCAAGTTCGAGGGTGCAAGTTCGAGGGTGCAAGTTCGAGGGTGCAAGTTCGAGGGTGCAAGTTCGAGGGTGCAAGTTCGAGGGTGCAAGTTCGAGGGTGCAAGTTCGAGGGTGCAAGTTCGAGGGTGCAAGTTCGAGGGTGCAAGTTCGAGGGTGCAAGTTCGAGGGTGCAAGTTCGAGGGTGCAAGTTCGAGGGTGCAAGTTCGAGGGTGCAAGTTCGAGGGTGCAAGTTCGAGGGTGCAAGTTCGAGGGTGCAAGTTCGAGGGTGCAAGTTCGAGGGTGCAAGTTCGAGGGTGCAAGTTCGAGGGTGCAAGTTCGAGGGTGCAAGTTCGAGGGTGCAAGTTCGAGGGTGCAAGTTCGAGGGTGCAAGTTCGAGGGTGCAAGTTCGAGGGTGCAAGTTCGAGGGTGCAAGTTCGAGGGTGCAAGTTCGAGGGTGCAAGTTCGAGGGTGCAAGTTCGAGGGTGCAAGTTCGAGGGTGCAAGTTCGAGGGTGCAAGTTCGAGGGTGCAAGTTCGAGGGTGCAAGTTCGAGGGTGCAAGTTCGAGGGTGCAAGTTCTAGGGTGCAAGTTCTAGGGTGCAAGTTCTAGGGTGCAAGTTCTAGGGTGCAAGTTCTAGGGTGCACATGGGTGGGCTCATTGGAATTCAGAAGAGACAGAAGAAAAGAAGACGAACGGTTCAAGGCGGCGGCCCCGGGTGTTTGTCAGACGATCACCCCAGAGGCTATGTCGACAGTTGAAATCACCAAACAGGAGCACCGGCTCTTGCAAGGAGCTTTAGATCAGTAAGGGAAAGCGGGACTTTGGGGGTAGATAAATGGAACAAACTTTATACCATTTACTCTCAAAAAACACTGGCAGCAGAAAAATGGATAGGCGATAGACACAGTAGGGGGACGAAGGGTACATCAGTACAAATTAAGAATAACACAGTTATGGGCCCCAGCAAGAGCTGAGGAAGAGGGGGGGGGGGGGGGGGGGGGAGGGATAAAGGAATAACCACGAATGCGACAAGGACGAGCACCAAACATCGGCTCCTGGAGACACACAAAGTGGTGAAAACTGTAATCAGAAGTTGTAGTTCAAGTATGTTTGCATAAAATGCAAGAATATTCCATTGAATACATATCAAAAAGAGAAGACAGTAACAGAGAACAATGAAGAAACAAAGGTAAAGAAGAATATATTAAATAAGCTCAGGATCAATGTCTGCGAAAATCAGGGTTAGGGGGGGGCATGGGTAAGCTTAGTAAGGATGGAGGGAATGGAGCGGGAGGACAGACCAGAGACAGACAGACGGGGGTCCAGAGGAGGGGGAGACAACTAAGAGGGGCCGTCAAGGACAGGAGGAGGAAAAGGGGGGGGGCAGAATCCGGGGAGCGCACCTCATCAAGGGCAGCAACCGAATGCCTACTTAACCGCTGGGGAGGAGGAAGGCGAGGAACCAGGTTTACGTTTCTGACTCAAAGAGATGTGTTCCAGCAACAAAGTACTAGACGACAGACTGATCTCAGCAGGAGAAGAAGAACGGGAGTCAACAACTTGATTGCTGGGGAGGATGAAGAACATCAACTTTGACAGACAGGCGGCGCGTGGAGATCCGGGAAGAAGGACCAGGGGGAGAAGGAAAAAAAAAGACAGGAGACATGGCAGACATGGTAGGAAGGAGGAGAAATCTCCAGACGGAGAAACAGGAGGAAGACCTTCCATGACAGAACGTAAAGGAACAGGGGAGGAGGTGGTGGGCATGTCTGGGTCCAAGGCCTGGAAACAGTTGGGGAACTGAGGAAGTGCGAAGGACTAGGAGAGGTAGAACGCAACACCTGAGCATAAGATATGCCAGTGAAAGGATGGAGACTTCGCGTCTCACTTCATGAAAAGTCAGAAGATCCCGGTGATTCAAGTCAAGGACTGCTTCCTCAAGCTTTTAGTAGATACACGTGCGGAAGATGGTCGGGTGGGTCTCACCGCAATTGATGCAGAGAGCCTGAGAAGATGATCAATCTATTATAGTGGGTATCGTCCAAACACGGGGCATAGAGAAACAAGACTTTTGCATCTGAGGGCGCCGTGCCCGAACTTCCAGCACTTATTACAAAGGCTAGGAGAGGGGATGTACTCCTGAACAGAACACTTGGCACCAGCAAGAATGATAGAGGGCGGAAGGGACCTACTGTCGAAGGCAATTTTCACAACACGAAGGGGCTGACGGCGGCGACCACGAGGGGGTTGAGTGAACGTGTCCCCTTGGAGGACAGGATGACCTTTGTCTTCGAGACTATGCTTAATATCCTATTGGCAGTCTTAAGACCCTAACACCAGTTGCAACATAGTGTGGGGGGAGAACAGTGCCAACACTTGCATTTAACCGAGAGTTTTTGTTGACCCGAACAGGGATCTCCCCAATGCAGGACAATACGGCTAAGAGTAGCTGCATCTGGTGAAGGAGCAGCGACGACATGTACCTAAACCGGTTGGGTTAAAATTAACAGGCATGCACCGAATCAAGGTGTTTATGGAGTGAGAAATCGTCAGGTGGATTATAATCCAGAGGGAGGAGATCAAAGTGTTTAGCCCACGAAGCAGGACAAAAGGCTTGGTACGTATTAGTATGGGAAGGGATCGTGCGAGTGCGGCCCTGGCGTTGAGAAGACCCCCCAGAGAGAGTTATTAAAAGGTTCAGTAGTCACACACACAGCCACACCAGGAGACAAGGTGGTGACTGCTAGGGGCGTATGGCTCGACCCAACCACAGAGGAGGCAGGGGAGCCGGGGGAGTAATCAGGAGGGTCAAAAGTGGAGCTAGGTCTGGGCCTAATGTAGCGGGGGCTATATAGCCAGGTCTTCAAACACAGTCCAACTCGGGGGCTTGGTCGCCTACCCCACGAGATTGAGAAGTCATAAGAGGAACAGTATTCAGCAACATGGAAATGAGAATTAATACTTTAATTAACGAATGTGCTCCTGCTCCCACCACGGAGCCACTATTAGAGAATAGGACACCCAACAAGAGACATGTTGCCTGTCTTGCCGGAGTCCCCTAAGGGTGCGTCTTGAGTATACGCCTCACAATCGCCACGTTAAGAACCGTCAATCCATCGAGATCGGGTTCAGGGACGAAAAGTGGATTGACAATAAAAGCATCCCCTCACTAGAGACGCAGAATTGTAGTACCCAACAGGTAAGAGTATGCTTTCCCCAAGCATCAAAACAGAGGAAGTTCGAAAGAATAATAATCAAGATTGGCAAAAGGTCGGCAGGAAATGACAATTAGAAAGGAAAAGAAGGGGGGGGGGGGGAGAAAAATGAAACGAGGAACACAGTTCTGGCAAAATTGGTAAAGACAGCAGCAAGACCATAAGGCATCAAAAGGACAGACCCATGGAGCGTCACACCCCAGCAGCCGCCCACCAAGCCCACTCAAGACAACGGGCCAGAAAGGGGGGAGTAGTAGTATGGTTGTAGCAGTTTGGTAGTATGGTTGTTAAAATATGGGGCGTCATTTGGTACACAAGACCGATTCGACGAATCTAGTTTTCCACCTTAAAAGTTTAAAAATATATATATTGTTAGGCTAGGATGTATTCCCGTAGGTTGCATTAGTATGTTTATCCAGATTTTGCTTGATTTAGTTAAACCACAATTGATAGACAATTCCACCATATTGGATCCTTTAATTTTTGTTGTGGATAAGTTACGACATTTCAGGTGCTTTGAGTGACTAATTCCATTTAGGCCCTTTAAGTAGCAATTCAGTTTAATTAAGAATTTTAAAGTAAACTGCAGAAACCCTATTGCTCTTGCAAGGCACCTATTTATACCCACTCTTAATAAAAGAGCAAGTTAATTCTTCAGTGTGCGACAATTAAATAGCATATGAAGTCTAAACTATTTCAGGCTTGGTTATGCTCTAAACTTTATGATGCCTTTATGCTATTCTCATACAATACTGAGTAGGCTCTAACAGGTTTGAGTACCTGTTAGAGAGAGTAGGCTCTTGCAATTATTGGTAATGTCATCTGCAGTTTATTCATTCTTACAAACATTGTTGGCAGACAAATTAAAGCATATTTAAAGCCTTTCGCAGCCTAAATGGAATGAGGATTCCATCACTTACACTAATATAGACTACCAGGTCAACGTTATAAAATTTCAAATAGGGGATATAAATTAAGGAAAATTATCAAATTTTAACAAATTAAAAATAAATATACCAACAATTTTACTGTAACAATGTAGACAGTCAGTACTTTATCAATGAGTATGTAGCAATTTAATGAAATTACCAGAAAATTTTAACCTTCACTGTGACACAGACTGCTTTGCAATATCTTGCGACCTCCGTCTTCAATCTTTCAAGAACTTTTGCTTTATTATACAACTTTTTACCTTTGCTTGTTAAAGCATTAAAATCTTCCCTTGCTGTAACACAATATACTGACCAGCCACAAATTGCAGTGCATTGATGCTATGCTTCATTTACATTAACTATCCTGCCGGAATGTCAAGATTTAAAGCCGACTAATTAATATAAAAGCTTAGGTTTAATGTTAAAAAATCTGCACATACACCAGATGTTACTAAAATAATTTAACTTTGAAACTAGGTTATAATTTAACCTAGCAACTTACTTTAATACAAGTTTCACAGAGCTGAACAGTTTAAAAACATGGCTTGCTTGTAGACAACGTTGCCGACTGTGGACCCTAATCTCGCCAAGGGAACGTCTGTCCACAACCTTTCCAACTCTGCCTTCGTCTTGTTTGCTCCGTGTTCGTCAAGAGGAACACCCATACCATAGGTAACTCCAATCACCATTAGTAGTACACTGAAAAAAATATTACCTTTTGAAAGTTACAGCTCAAACTAATCTACGCACAAGTTATTCAGTTATTATGAATCCTATTAAACCCCCTGTGTACTTTACAGGTTTTATATAAAAATGTTAATTATTAACATTAATTATTATTTCAGGGCAACGCCCAAGTAGTTTGATGCTCCCTGGATACTAGCCTGGGAGATATTTAAAAGGAAAATTAGAAACTAGTGCAGACTACCGTCTGCATTTTCAGCCACATACTACCAATTATAAATGACGAAATTGCTTACACAGTAAAGGGTTTAGAATCTTCTTGGTATGGATACCATCACACAAATATAACAAATAACAGACATTGTAGCCAAATCAGCATGTAATAGATGTTGAATTAGACCTAGGTATCCCCATCTCTGCTGTCAAAACTATATTGTTCCAAAAACTCAGGTCTGATTGGAGAGAAATTACAGACTCCCAACGACCTGAAAGCACCAGTATAAAAACCTACGATTTGTTCAGATCCAAAGTCTGTTTATAGGCTGCACAAAACGTCCAGACTGACAGTGGTTACAAGGATCAGGTTAAGTTACCGTTACCTGTGGCAGGTGGCTACCTGGCGTCTCCTATGGTCCATACCGCTCAGGGTGTTACTAAAATGTTCAACCCGTGGTTGGCTAGCCGCTCCCTGCCACGTCCTTTCCGGGCGTGCAAAACGGTGCCGATTCCTAAGCCCGAAATCCCCTCACACTATTGCCCCATTACGATATCTTCCACGATAGTGCGGCCGTTTCATTAGATCGTAAAGAGCCGACTTTCTCAGGCTATCAGGATCGACGGGAGGTAGGCGGCGTTCATTCCTGTGGATGGATGAGCTGAAAACCTGGCGATCCTAGATGCTCTTCTGGCTGAGGCCCGATCGCTGAAACATCATGTGCACCTCGACCTGGAGAAGGCTTTCAACAGCGTCCCTCATGCGGCTATCGATCGGGCCATGGAGCGCAAGGAAATCACTAAGCCCTCACATTGGCATGCAGGAACATGACAAAGTTGACGCCCTTGCTAAGGCTGCAGTAAATAAAGACAGTATTGAACGGAATCTTGAGTTATCAAATAGTTCCTTTAAAAGTGGCATTAGACGAGAACTCCTGGATGGATTTGAAGTAGAACAGTGCAAACTGGAACTAGGTCCATTGTTCATCACAATGAAATGTGTGAAGTAAAACATGTGTATGGGGCAAGTAACAAAGTCAGTAGACTAACAGATGTTGTCACAGCTCGTATAAGACTTGGCTACAAGTATCTCTGGCAGTTCGGCTTGTATAGGGATCTAGATGAAGTGTAAAGTGTGTGGACAAAGACAGGGACACACACTCGAACACTATATCTTTGATTGTTGTAAAATTTAGCCTTTTAGAGATAAATCTAAGCTCACTCTGTATGATATGGCAACCTATCTTATTACACATGGATAAATTACCTGAAATCCTTGCACTGTACCCACATTTTGCTTCCAGTAGATGAACGACATATGAGATTCAGAAACAAGTAGTGTATTGTGAGGACTAATAATAAAAAGAAGCTCCCCTATGACTAATATCCCCATTGGCCAAACTATTATGTATTAGCGATAAGACCTACCATTAATGTATGATGACTTACTGTAAATATGCAGCTCTTGTAATAGCACTTTCTCTGTAACTAGCCGACATTGTATCTATAAGGTGTGAAGGATTGAAGAAATTGTTTTTGTAATAATCTAAGACGAGGTCTGATAAAGACCTTTTGTGCCCTCTGTAATGCTTTTGCGCTACCGCTCACAGGATGAGTATGGGGTGCACAATAAACTAGCCGCCTTCGGCGGCAACAATCAAATCAAACCCTAGAAATTATACTATGTCGGGCTAAGATGGCGCCTCGACAGTCATAACCAGCCAGAAGGAGAAATCTAGGGTAATCACCGTGACTAGGGAGACAAACTGAGATCCCTTGTCCGTTTATTTCCTTTTTGGCGATTGGCGAGGCAATTACCAATGCGACGAAACTGGGCCTGGGGCTTCGTCTGGGGAAGTAAAAGGTGTCAGTACTAGCGTTTGCAGATCTGGTCGTAGCAGCGGAGATGCCAGCCGGCCTTCAGGTATTGATGTTATTCGTGAGATGTTAAGTGGCGGTGGGTTGAGGGTCTACGCGGGAAACTACCGATCATTGACCCTACTGATTGATGGCAAATGCAAGAAATGGTATCTCGCTTCGCAAACTATGTTCCATGTCGAGGCCGCACCCATGGGCTATTGGTATCACTGACGAGTGCAAGTACCTTGGTATTCTCGGTACGGTGGCAGGGGCATCTCCTATGACTCATTGTGGAGGGTATTATCACGCAGGCCACCCTCAAACGGTATGAGGTTATTAGTGTTGAAGCACCACTTTTTTCCTATACTGAACCACCGTCTTATTCTGGGCGTGGTGTACAAAACTGAGCTAGCAAGCATCGACCAGAGGATGAGGCAAGCTATCCGTAGCCGGCTCCATTCACCGCACAACAATACAATACAATAATATGCAGGATACGATGCACATTAGGGCGAGCCTTTAAGTGGGGACAACTGAAGAGAAGTCGGTGAGAGGAAACGCTGAAGTTGTAAAGTGCCAGAGCTTGACCCAACTGCGTGTCTTAAGTCGATGCTGAAACAACCACAACTAGCTAGGCATCGAGTCGGATCAGAAAGGGCGGCAGTGGCGGTGCTTCTTCATTCTAGGTGGTGACAGGTGTCTTCTGGTGGCGTCTTTCTTGGGTCTTCTTTTTTCTGTGTCTTTCATCTATATTTCTTCGTGTTATCATTTGATGTTTATTTTTATTCTCGGCGTTGTCCTGGGGAAAAAGTTCGGTTGCCAGTATGGATTCATCGCATACCGAGAAGATTGCGTCGTTGTCCACTACGTACTTCACATTAGCTCCTAGATTACTCTACAAGTTCTTTTCATACCTCGTTATATATACGGCTGGTGAGCCGTCTGAATTCAGGAGATCCAAATGTATTTTTGTAACGTTAATATAATTCAGTTATTGCTGGAGAATCAATCATCGTGGTATCCTCCGAATCTGGGAGTGGTGGGTGTGCTTTAGTGTCAACAAAGGCAGTAGAGTCGTCATCAAAAGATAGGTGAAGGTATGCAGGAGTAACTGATATTTGTGCCGATGCAGGTGATGTAGTCGCCAGTATAACTGGAGTAATAGGTGGTTGGTCTGGAGTGGCAGTTTGCAGAAGTAATGTAGGAGCTGTAGCAGGTTGCAGAAGGTGGGCGTCAGCAGACAGATCTGGCAGTGCAGCTGGAGAGGTGATGTCAGAGGCCGTAGTAGTATTAGTAGCTGAAGACGTAGCTGTGGCAGTGCCTGAAGCACCGCCACCACCGCTGGTAGACCATAGCAGCGTATAGTATGTTTAAAATTCACGCGAATTCCTTGCAGTTCGTGCCAACCATCATTTCAGCCATGCAGACGAGTTCGAAGATGGTACTATGATCGATATTGGGGGACAACAACTGATGTGGTAAAAGGCTGGCTTGTTGATTGGCCAGAAAGGCTATGCATGGAGAGTGCCCGTGTTCTAAAATGGTTGGGGCTGACAATCGGGGACCGAGATCTGTTACTGAAAGCCCTGATCTGGACGTATTCCGTCTCTCGAATGTAGTCCAAGAGCACGCGAAGGGGTTAATAATTATCACCCACTGGACATGGGTGGTCTTACCCTTGTGCCCCGAATACCCACGAAACTAGGGCCAGTGCACCCTGGCTAAGGAGCCGTACGTTATCTTGGGGTACCACTTCCCCCTCTGGCTATTCTGGAGAGGGTGGGTGGCAGACCGAACCTGTGCGAGTGTGAGATTATCCATTGAAGTGGATTGCTGGCTGTCGTAGAGGGTGAACGTGTTCATTGCTCTCTCCGGCAGTTGGTGGTTGTTTGCGAAGTTTGGGCGCGTGCGTGCGTGTGTGTGTGTGTGTGTGTGTGTGTGTGTGTGTGTGCGTGCGTGCGTGTGTGTGCGTGCGTGCGTGTGTGTGCGTGCGTGCGCGCGCGCGCGCGCTGACGGAGTTCACGATGGGGGGATCCCCCTCCCGCCTGTACTGCGGGCTCAGTCTGTGGGCCTCGAATTTTCCGGCCGGGCTGGGTACCCAGAGAAAGCACTGGTGTGTGAGTTGCTTCATATCCCTGTGATAAACATTTATGGAGTCGAGCTGGTGATGGCACGTCGAGCGATAGTGAAGTTCACAGAGGAATTGACGTATCGCGACTTTCTCTGTCAATACGAGGGGCGGACATTAACCCTGCCGGAAGGTGCGGGCACTGTCACTCTCTGATCGGAGTGGTGCCCTCACGTACGTCAGTGTGCATGGGGTTCCATTAGAGTTTCCGGAGGGTCTGCTACAGCGGTACTTCGGCCGGTTTGGCGCAGTGGTTAGTGTGCGGGGGAACGTGGAGTCTTCCAGTCCACTTAATGGTGAGGACTAACATTCGCACCCTGGGGATGAGGCTCCGGGAAGATATTCCGTCCTCTGTGCGTCTAATGGGTTACAACGTTCGGGTGTTTTACGCCTGCCAACCTCGGACGTGCTATCGTTGTGGCCTCTTGGGCCATCAGGCTGCTGACTGTTCTGCGCCTTCCGTTGCACCCGTGACCCTCTTTAGTGAGGAGGATTTTCCGCTGCTTCCTGTGGAGGAGGATTCGGTGGATGTGGACGTCTCTTCAGCCGCGGATGTGCCCCCTGTGTCGCCTGTTGCACCGCCTGGTGCGCCCCCTGTTGTC
>NC_091160.1:24078605-24121105 GCF_040958095.1 Procambarus clarkii
TAGTAGACTCCCCGTTAACCCCCCCCCTTCCCCCCCCCCCCCCCGAAAAAAAGGAGAGTCTACTTTAAAAAACATTATTCAAGTTAAAAATTGCACGTTTGGAAGCCATCAAATACCACATGTTATATATAGCTTTCTATATATAACAATACATTACCATTTGTTCTGGTTTATATACCTTATGAGCCAGAATAACACTACTATAGTACCTGGATTATCTAAAAAAAAATTAGTGTTCCAGAGATTCTATGTGATTGCTACGGCAGATTTTTACAATGTTTGTAGGAACTAAAGTTACAAAATAAACAAATTTACTTGACTGGAGGATATTAAGTGAAAATATTGTAAACCTGGTCTTAATGGAAGAGTCGCCTTCAGAATTCGAGTGGTGTAGACAGCTGGAAGTTAATGTTTCAAGCCATACGCTAGAATCCAATAGTATTAACTTTACTGTAAGTTTTAGTGTCCTTGCTCGTGTCCCAGCAGACTTGTGATTTATAACGTACAATTAGTAACGTTTATAATGTTCTCCACCTCTGTTTGCCCCACCCCCCCCCCACCCCACATTGGTTGCAATTCCCCAGTCATATAAACTTGTCCAACATCATAGGAATGTTTGACGAGAGCCCACCTAGTCTCAAAAAGACAATTGGTTTAATGAAAATGCAGAAATTTGTAGTGTTCCATGCCAGTCCACCGTATAATAAAATTGAATTATGGGAAGTAAGTGGCTTTTATCCCCAATGTGCAAACTCCACCACTGAATACATTAGGACACCCAACACTTCCACTACACTGGCGTGCGCGCGCGCACAAAAAATGTTTTATAACCGACCCATTTGCACGTGTTGCGGACAGTTATGAAAACAAAATATGAGAAATATTAGCGTTACCTACATGAATTGTATGCAGGGAAAGACATTAGACATCAAAACTTTGTTTCTCTGGCTAAATTTTTAAGCTATTCATTAAACTATCTGAACAAAAAATGAAAGGGGAAGGAGCCACACTGATAAAACTCTGAAAGCCAAAACAAAAAATCAGAATCATTAAATGCCGAGAATTTAGGCATTACCTGGCTTACAGTTTGGGCAACCTTACAATAGGATTCACATGACTACAATATAACAATGAAGCTAATCAGGACATTTCCAAAATGACCAAATTCCAAGAACTTATGAGGCCTGAGAGTTTTATCCAGGCAGGACCAAAATTAAACAGATGGTCTAAGCAATTACAGAGGGGTCTGACTTTTCAAAGAACAGTCGCACAAATGCAAAATTCTTGTAGACTTAAGACTTTGCAACAATTCCTGTTGGTTGTGTACTTTGCCGAGAAATCTGTTTTCTGTGGAAACCCAGATTACTTGGGATGCAGCACAACGCCAAATATAAAGTCTTCTATCACTATCGACTTCATAATGGTCCAGGACTGACCGAAACGTCGAATGAAATGTGTCAAGTAAAACGTTTGTATGAGAGCAAGTAACAAAAACTGCAGACTAACACACGTTATCACAGCTGGAATAAGACTTGGCTACAAGTGTATCTGGCAGTTCCGGCTTGTATAGGAATCTACATGAAGTGTAAAGTGTGTGGACAAAGACGGACACATACTAACACTACCTTGGATTGTAGTAAAATTGAGCCATTAAAAATATATTTAAACTCAGGTTGCCGTATCATACAACGTATCTTATTACCAAGGATAAAATACCTGAAATCCTTGCACTGTATCTATATTTCGCTAGCAGTAGATAAACATACGAGATTAAAAAACTAGTAATGTATTGTGATTAATAATAAACAGCAGCTACCCCTGCTCACTATCTCCATTGCTCAAACAATGATGTATTGGCGATATGACCTACCATTAATGTATCATGACACTATATATATACCTCTTGAAATACCTGTAGAACATTCTCTAACTAGCTGACATTGTAATTACAAGGTGTGAAGGATAGATGGAAATGTTTATGTAATAATCCCCGTTGAGGTCTGATACCTTTTCGCCCTTTGTAGTGCTTTTTGCGCTACCGCTCACAGGACGAGTATGAGGGTGCACAAACTAGCCGCCTCTGTTGGCAACAATAAAAAATCGTCGTCTCCAATTTCTAGTGGTGGTGGTTTGGTCAACATTTTTCAGCCATGTTATTGTGAATCTCACATTTGCAAAAATAAAGTATTACAAGTAAATAAATGTAAACTAACAGATAAGGTATTCGTTTTAGGACTTCGGGCCCACACCCCCCCCCCCTAAAAAAAAAGTCATTTGGGACGAACTTTTGCAGAGAGTTTTGACTGTCATTTATCAGTCAATTTGGGAGAGTTGAGGGCATAACGTTTAGTTTCAATGATGTTGATTAGTAACCAGTGTGGGACAACTTTATTGTTTGTGTCTAGTAGTATTGACTAGCCTTCAGAGACTAGTGTCACCATTTATTCACCAATCACAACTTAAACATGCTTCTCTTTAGGGTACTTTTGTTAAGTTTTGTCATCCCCTGATTAACGTCTACCTGGAGTAACTAGACGTTACGGCATATAAACAATTATATTAACTTCGCTGTGGACGTGAGTGGTGCCCAGGGCACCCTTCGCATCACTATCCAAGTAGTGATCACTACCCTTGTACCCTAGTAGTGACTCTGGAGTAGACGGAGGGCCTCCTGGTATAAAGAGCATTGCCCAGTAAAGTACAGGAAAGCCTGAAACTCAAAACATCTATTGCCATTGCGACCCGTAGAGGGGGGGGTGGACAATGCGACGCAAACTTTTAAAAGTTAGGGCTAACCCCCCCCCCCCCAGACGGTCATGCTTTTAGAAAAATCGACATTCTGAAGATCCACAAGGACGTGGCCGCCATTGTTAGGAATCATTTATCTCCAGTTGAAGAAATAACCGACTCAATGTTATATAGAATTAAGTAGATTAGCGTTTAAGATGAATAAAGATACTAGGTTATGCCTTATGGTGTCTTGCATTATGTGTGGGAAGGAAGACCCTTCATGTAGTCTGTGTGTTGTAGAGATATACATGTACACTATACACACATTTTACCCATGAAAATGGGGAAAATAACAGTCAGGCATTCCTGGATGTACTAATAACAGGAGCCTCTAAGCACCAGGGTACATACTAAATCTACAAACATAGGATTATGCCTAAACGGTAGGAGGGAGTGCCCCTAAAGATATAAAGCCACTGTTCTCAACGCTTATATTCGTCGAGCCCTTATCCACTGCTCTGAATGAAGCAACGTGAGTAGGGGATTTGAAAGAATAAATCACGAATTGGTGAACAATGAATATAGCAACACAAACACTACTGTAAGACGACACCTGGACCGATGGTACAATCTTAAACCAAAAACTAATCACAACTTGGTTTAACCACAATTATATTACACTTGTTTAATAGACAAAACCCAAGATGTTGTAATAATTGTTGAGGTCACTTTAGTATAGACTTGGGTTGGTACCAGACTTACGAGACAGGTACCAACTGTCTCGTAAGTCTGGTAACAACCCTCGCCTCCCTGGTTGGTACCAGGGAGGCGAGGTAAGGTGACAAACCTCACCTCCAGTAGTTTCAAAGGGTGGAAAGCTGCCCCTTATCAGATTCAAATCTGTCTATTCAACGGAAAATTGAGGATAGATGGGTATAAAAGCTCGTTACGAGAGAGGAAGAGGTTACGGGCTATTCATGCCCGTTCCACCTTTTGGGTGGCTTAATCTTTATCAATCAATCGAGGAAGAGTAGTGTTGGGCATCACACGGGGGGGGGGGGGGGAACTGACGATCTGGTGTTTACACGGAAGCTTCATCACTGCTGCATCTTGAGCGAGTACTCATCCCTTATGTTCTAACATCAATAGTGTTGATAATTCTATTGTCTTGATAGGGAAGAGATTTGGATTTTTATATTGAACTTAATAAAATATACATTATTAAATTGTCCATCTGGTGTATTTATTCGTTCCAATTTGTCATTCATTCAAAGTTGCCAGTAAATAATGGAAGTTGACCGGGTTCTCATCCCCCCCTGCCCCCCCCCCCCCCACCCAGTGATATCTTTAACTCGCTCCTTTTACTCTCCCGTGACCGGTATCATTCGGCGCCGGTCACTAAAGAACTTATGTTCAGCAAAAACGAAAGTGGTGGCGGCATTAAGAAGTTTCAAGTTTAAGTCTTTATTAGTAACAACTCGCGGGGTGCTAGTGGTATCACTGGTGATACTCCGGAAATACATTATAAATACGTTATAATGTAAGAAGATTACTAATTCTTGAAGCAATGCACAGTAGAATAACCCACCATAAATATCCAAATTACGGAACTATTCAGTACCCATCATGAGAGTAAGAACAAGACCACAACGTTAAGATGCCAACAGACACTACTCAACATGCTACGCCCACTACATTTGATTAATCTTATGTGAATCGGACCCTATTATCGCCTTTTTCTTTAAACTTAAGGCCTTACTTTTCTCCCCTTTATGCCTTATTCTTGGCCCATTTGTATTTGTCTACACCCGACCCCCACTAATGGTACAAATCCAATAGGCCCTGTACTTTATCACTTTAGAATGAACCATGTAGGTTCGAAACTTTTAATTTTATAACAAGTGTAATACGTACTACAGTTTACATATTTTTCTTCACCTCGAACGAAGGGGACTTTTGGAGAACTCTTCATCCAATTAAACCAAGATGCAAGAGCACTAGTTAGAAGGATAGGAGCATTAAACAAGAAAATATTCAATACAGAATATGCAGTCATTCAATGAAACATTTATATACATATAAAGGCACGTTTCAGCGCAGCCTTTGAATCAAAATGGGTACTGTAAGCCGCTTGAAGTGCCTTTACCTGAACAAATGCACAAGGCCAGTGACGATGATTCGAACCTACGTCCGAGATGATCCCAGACGCTGGCTTAATCGACCGAGCTACGACATGGTCAAAAGAGGTTTAAACCAGGAGTTGTACTTAACTTACTTGGATACTGCAGCCTCTCCGAGAGAGAAACCAGAATTTTACACAACTCCCCCATGGACTCAAGCTATGTCAATAGGCCGTTCTACCTTTTCGCCCTTACTTCATTATGAAGGGCGAAGAGGTAAAACGGCCTACTGACAGTTCGAGTGCACGGGGGAGTTTTTTAAAACCCTGGTTTGTCTCAGACAGTGCAGGATCCAAGTTAGGTACAACTTCTGGTTTCAACTCTTGTCCATGTCGTAGCTCAGTCGATTAAGGCAGCGTCTGGGATGATCTTTGACGTAGGTTCGAATCCTAGCTATTTTGTGTGCAGAGGACCTGAAAAACCTCAAGAAATACAAACCGCCCCCGCCCCCCACCTTCGCGAAGAGCACCACCTCTATCCTAACTTCTCACGTCAGTTCATAGCCGAAAACTTTTTACCAGCAGGACCAGCCAGTGGATTACTGACTAAAAGGAAAAGATCATGTACATTATGGAGGAAGAAAAAGGAACCTAGGTGCACTCAACCTTGTGTTCTGCAGCACTGGTAATGCAACAATGAAGATAACTCACCTCCTTAGCTTTAGCCACCCAGCAGGTGGCCACACAAGGTTCCTACTCCTTCGGCATCAAGACACCACCCCACAAAGTGAAAATGGAACTATATCACGAGCTCCAACAGTGCTTCAAGTGCTATGAGCTCTCCATCCCCCACCAACAAGTGTCAGCACCATGCCCAGAAGTGCTGCCTCTGCGCCCTGGACCATCATTAATCCATCTAAGTCTACAAACCTTCGATGCTTATTCTGCAATGGCGATCATCTGGAAATTTCCTACCAATGCTCCAGTAGACAGGAAAATATCAAGGCCCAGGTCGTAGCCAAGAAAGCCAACCCCTCTTAACTCCGCCACCATTGCCCCTGGTGCACTACCAGCATCTTAGCTCCCTCCACTATCAGAAGACTTTCTAGTACTATCAAAGAGTAGCAACTCCCACCAGGTGCCCCAGCCTTCACAATGGGGCCCCAGCCTTCACAATGGGGACTAAAGACCACATCAGCACTAAAGGAGCAGCGTTATTACATCATACGTCAGTGCTTCAAGTGTTACAATTTCGAACACGACACCAAGAACTGTCCACAGAGGCAAAGTGCAGCATCTGCACTCAAAACCATTTTAAATTATGTTTGTCGCTAACTAAAAGGGGCCTCAACTGTGGGGAAGCACATGCCACTGTCTCCATGGAGTGCTCCATAAGACAGGCAGAAATTAAGAAATCGGCAACTGCCACACCATCCACCAATCAGTCTGCGAGCTTCAATATACAGGCATCGACGTCCTCTGTGCTACCAAACAACTATGCTACACAGACATCTACACCAGGCCAGTCCCCTCCACAGGGGAACCAACACACAGGGGGACACATTACTCTTGGCATGGTAGCAGCAGCACGTCGCGCTCAGTGAGATCTAGGCGGTACGCTGTTTGAGGGGCCCCCACTCCTGCAACCAACTGCCCCTGCATTTGCAGCTACATGGGACCACCGTTTACAAGTGTCTGGCATCATAACCACTACACTGATCAGCATCATGGATTCAGCAACAGATGCAGAGCTCAAATAGCACCTGTTGCTAACTTTCAAGGTCAGGCGTCGCTTGGTCGGCCCAGACGAGCACACATTCGTAGTAACCGTATCTGGGGCCACAGCCTCTTCCATCCAAGGCAGCACCCAGGCAAACTGGCACACGCTTCCTCCCAGGTAACGACAGCTCTTCCTCTATGTGTTCACGGTTTAGATTCACAGCAACACGAGATCGTGTGCAAAGATATATTACTCTAGTGGGCCAACCCATACTGCCACCCTGAATATAACCAGGGACAGCTGGAGGGCCTAACTTGCGCATTGTGTTTTGCCGTGTATAGCACTTTCTGCTAAAAAAAAATCTGCAGGATTGGGACCTACCCCGTGTGCGGTGAAAGTGTAGTGGGGTATTTGCAACCCGTTCTCGCAAATTTAATAAGTCAATATTGACTTATTAAATATGTGCATAGGTGACATACTTAACATAATAGATACCCTTAAAAAGATTCATAGAAAACACCGACCTTACCTAACCTACTTAGTATGTTAAGATAAGCATCTTATTGCTTCGTAACTAAAATTATTACCTAACCTATAATAGGTATAGGTTAAGTAATAATTGTAATTACGAAGCAATAAGATGCTTATCTTAACATACTAACAAGGTTAGGTAAGGTCGGTGTTTTCTACGAATCTTTAAGGGTATCTATTATGTTTAGTATATCACCTATGCACGTAGTTAATAAGTCAATATTGACTTTACGAATTTGCGAGAACGGGTTGGTATTTGCCCTGTCCTCCCAGGTTCGATCACAGCACGTGCTTGCACCCTGTGTCACCCTGCCTGGTCGTTTTGCTATGACGATCCACTGCTAGAACCTCGTGATAGTGCGAGTCGACTGGCAGTTGGGGTTGCTCTTGAGTAATACCTTCAGGACACTAATACTTCATATTCGCGCCGAACCGCGATCAGTTAGCTTGCTAGGAATCCAGACTTACGCCACTGACAACCGAGCTCCAACCCACAGCTCACGAGCCAAAGATTCACAGCGCCATAGAGATCAGAGCCCAACATGTTCTCGCACTTGCTTACAGTTAATATTGGCTTATTTAATAAGTGCATGCGAGACATACTAATTTATTGTGAATATTTTAGTTTACCTTGAAAAGTTTCATAGAAAACACCGACCGCACCTAACCTTCTTAGTATGTTAAGATAAGCATCTTATTAACCTATAAGTTAGGTTAAGTAATAATTGTAAATTAAGAAGCAATGAGATGCTTATCTTAACATGCTAAGAAGGTTAGGTGCGGTCGGTGTTTTCTATGAAACTTTTCAAGGTAAACTAAAATATTCATAATCAATTAGTATGTCACATATGCACTTATTAAATAAGCCAATATTAACTATAAGCAAGTGCGAGAACGGGTTGCATAGCCACCCAGCTGAGTCAACCTCCCACCACCATCAAGCCACTACCTCATCTAAAATGCACCGCCTTTGCCTCCCTTACGCCTCTTTTCCTCCCTCTGACCTTGACGGAATAGGACAAAATTTACCTGATAACCCAAATTCCTTCCACCTCCATTCTCACTGACAACGGACTAAAGCTCTTTCTACCCTGAGTCTGACCGCTATGCTTGCCTCGCTTCCAAAGCCCGAGAAGGACTACTGACAATAGGACTTACTCCCCACACACTTACAGCAGAAGCACAACTGCACTGTTGTTGCCTTCAATGTAGACACCACCACTCTCTCCACAATAACAACCAACAATATCATAGAAGACCTCTTCCACCCACCCAATACCAAGATCCTCAGAATCCGCTGCTCCTCCCCTACTGAAGCTGAATCCCTCCTCACAAAGGGCTTTAAATTAGACCACATCTCCCTCCCACACTACAACCTCAAGTAAAGCTCACACCAACTATCACACAATGCTTCAAGTCTTATGGCTTCAACCATACCATTATACACTGCTAGGAAAAGGAACAAGCCTTATGCTGGAACAGAGGACACTTCTGTGCAGGTTTTCCAAAAGGCATTCCATGTATAAACTGCAGAGGAAACGGCCCCTGCCACCCACCACACTTGCGAACTCAGGATACAACTCCAAAAGTCAACGACGGAAAAGACCCAACACATCCCCGCTATCAGGCCCAAACTGTACGCCAACTCCCCCAAAACCATACTACCCAGCCTCACTACCCCAACACACACCCCCCCTAAATGCTCAACCCACATCCATCAACCCACATCCATCAACCCACATCCATCAACCCACATCCATCAACCCACATCCATCAACCCACATCCATCAACCCACATCCATCAACCCACATCCATCAACCCACATCCATCAACCCACATCCATCAACCCACATCCATCAACCCACATCCATCAACCCACACGGAAGGGAAGCCTTGCTCCCCACCCCCAGGTTTCCCACCCCTCCAAAACCTCACGACCATTGGACACCATCTCCCACACGACCACACTCGGCCGAACCTCATTGACGAACCAACGACCCAGGAATTATTCACCCCCTACGAGACCAAAGGGAAATTATTCAACCCTTGTGTGTCCCTCAAGTTTGGAGCATCAAATCAAGACCCCAGAGTATCTGAATTTCAAGTACCAATTCGGGACCAGATTATAGAAAACTATGAAGGCTATTCCTACACAGCATTCGACCAAGAATCGTTCCAAGAAGTAAACAAGACCTGTCTACCCCTCGCAGATTCACTCTCTTCAACCCAAGGAACCCAGCCTCTCCATTGGCTGTCCTCTATGTGATAGACCTGACGATCACATAAAACCACACAGAAGGTGACGAGACTAACCCGAATAGACAGGAAAGCCCTAAAGCACATAATATGCACCTGGGTATGGCGCCCTCTTTGAAGGTGACGTAAACATACCAAACGCAGTGAAAGAATCTCCGTCATGCAAAAAGCCTAAGAAGAAATAACTCCCAACCTTGCCAACTGCAGAACTGTGAACTACTGAAGGCGGCTGGCTTCTTGCCCCTCTTTAGGTGGGATAGGGGACCTAATTTTGCTCGTTTATAAGTGGTGGAATCCCTGCAAGCTTCAGAGCAGACCGACGTAGAAGGCAGAAGACAAGAATGAAGACTCTTTCCCTGCCCGAAACGCTTTGCGTAATAGTGGCTTTAGGCATTGTATGTACTAGCTCTATCTATAAAGCCAACAAACTTTGTAAAATCTCTTTATGTATGTACCTTACCTAAATAAAAATTATTATCATTATTATTATTATTATTATACTCCACAACTCTAGCGGAAAGCGGTCCTCGCTTCGCCGTCCCTAACTCGGGACCCTGCCTCCTAGCCTAAGCCAGCCTGGTGTTTGGAAAGCTTCATTTACGCCGTGCAGCTGGGTTTAGCCCTGGCTCTGTCTCCAACTTCGACGTTTCCTCTCACCAGGCTCTTCAACTATACCCACTTCAAAGCTCACCCGAAAGGTATCTTGTCCTATATTTAATTATTTCATTCATTCCATTCCCACCCTCCCCCGTCCCCCAGGCCTCTAACTGCTTCTCACAAATCCCACTTTCCATGACAGCTACCCCTCTCCAGACAAAAAGAACCTCGCCAAAACATAAGAAAACAGAGCCAGCACAAAGAAGGAAATCAGGCACTAAGAAGTATGTACCCTCCTTCATCTTAGCCCACACGCCCAACACGTTAGCCTACCTCACGCCAATTACCCAATACCACACAGGTACAAAGCCAAAGATCCCATTAGCTCAGCCCCAACACCCGTCCTTCTCGGTCAAAAGATCAACACCTTCCCAGACCACCCCCACGCCCCCAAACCAAAATTGGGTAAGTGTATACCAGTAATCATGAAAAACGGCTTCCACTCACACTACTTACCGGACACGATTATCGCCAGAACTATCCACCACATAACCCAAGGCACATAGGAGAATCTCTCCAATTAAATCGCCACAAACACTCCCTCACTCAGTCAGTCAGTAAACAATGAAAATAACAATTCAACGATAGAGCCTACTACAGTATCAGACACCTAATTGTTAACTTTGTGGAGACCGAAAGACCAGATGTGCTGCTACTGAACAGCACATTCGTGACGAACTCTAATAATTAGACACTATGGCTACATAACCTACCAATCCCCCAATGAAGCACATGAAGGGGTTGCTATTCTGGTTAAACACGCTTAAACATGACCTCTTCACTACCCAACGGCAGCACAAACACTCCCTAGCAATCCGCATTCATACTCAACACGGACAGATGATCATTGGCACCACATACATTCTGCCAAACTTAGGCCTCCCTCTCAAGGACTTAAACATTCTCTTCAACCACACACACATACCGGTCTTCCTCCTGGTAGACAAACGCAAAACATTCAACCATCACCAACTCTACATGCATGGTCAACTACAACTTCACCAAAACAAACACTTCACCTTTCTTTGGTCCCGACTTCAAAACAACACCCCCCCCCCTACACACACAAAATGGGACTGAAAACAGATCTCATCCTCGCCAACAGAGCAGACACCCACCACACTACATCACATCCGGACACCCCTTCCCCCAAAGGCTCAGATCACATACTCGTATGTCAATCTCCAGCAACCCCATACTCATCCCAACCAACCCACAATATGACAATCAAAATGCAGATAGGAAAGCCATCAAATATCACCCAAATATCAGCACACAACCCTACAACTTCTAAGACAAACCACAAACGGATTCCCAAATCCTCACCATCTAGATCATCATACAAGCAGCTGAGGCTACCATTCCAAAACACTACCCACAAAACTAGATACTACTCCTTTCCCTACATCAGAACTAAAAGGCTGCTCACCTGCTACTACAACATTCTCCCGCAATCTTAACGGATACGGCCAAGTAAACAGACCTCACTATATTAAAAAATCACATACTCAACAGTCTTGACCTCGACCATGCCAATTACTAAAAGAAACTCATACAAAAAGATGAACTAAAGAAAGACCAACTCGGCAACAATTCTGGAACTTCATAAATATGATCAGGGTCCACCTCTCTTCCGTCTTTACATACATCACTCATAATCAAAACTTCACTGATCCTTCAGAAGTAGTAGACATTCAAACACTGGCAGGACATCTTCAACCCTTGCCCCCCCCCCCCGCACACAGCTAAGAACAATACATGGCATTAACAGTAGAAACAGGGATTCGACTCAACCATCAGGCCATCACACACTATCCTACTATTGACCTCATATGACTAGAATTACAAAATGACCTCACAGCATCAATACCTGTAGATAGAAACAACATGGCCACCATTAACATAATAGAAAGAGCAGCTTCTGTTGCTAGCAGGAATGGATCTGGACTACTAATTATGGGAGACTTCAACCATGGGAAGATAGATTGGAAGAACAGAGACCCGCATGGAGGACCAGAAACATGGAGAGCTAAGCTGCTGGACGTGGCAACAAGAAACTTTCTAAGCCAGCACACCAAAGAACCAACAAGAATGAGAGGAGAAGATGAACCAGCAATGCTTGATTTGATATTTACCCTAAATGAATGGGATATAAGGGAAGTTAAGATGGAAGCGCCCTTGGGAATGAGTGATCACAGTGTATTGAACTTTGAGTACCTGGTAGAGCTAGGACCTATCTCCCCCCAAAAAGAACTAGGAATCAAAAGGCTGGCATACCGAAAGGGGAATTATAAACAGATGAGAAGTTTCCTAAGTGAAATACCTTGGGACACAGACCTCAGAGACAAGTCTGTACAGGGTATGATGGACTATGTTACCCAAAAGTGTCAGGAGGCAGTAAACAGGTTCATCCCGGCCCAAAGGGAAAAATCCGAGAAGCAACAGAAGAATCCATGGTATAATAGGGCATGTATGGAAGCGAAGAAACTGAACAAAAAGGCGTGGAGGAACTTCCGGAATAACAGAACACCAGAAAGCAGAGAGAGAGACCAGAGAACCAGGAATGAGTACGTCAGGGTGAGAAGAGAAGCAGAGAAAAATTTTGAAAATTATATAGCAAACAAAGCCAAGACCGAACCAAAGCTACTCCACAGTCACATCAGAAGGAAAACAACAGTGAAAGAACAGGTATTGAAACTTAGAACAGGCGAGGACAGGTATACAGAGAATGACAGAGAGGTGTGTGAGGAACTTAACAAGAGGTTCCAGGAGGTCTTCACAATAGAACAGGGTGAGGTCACTGTGCTAGGAGAAAGGGAGGTAAACCAGGCGGCCTTGGAGGAGTTCGAAATTACGAGAGAGGAGGTCAAGAGACACCTGCTGGATCTGGATGTTAGAAAGGCTGTTGGTCCAGATGGGATCTCACCATGGGTACTGAAAGAGTGTGCAGAGGCACTTTGCCTGCCACTCTCCATAGTGTATAGTAAGTCACTAGAGACGGGAGACCTACCAGAAATATGGAAGACGGCGAATGTGGTCCCAATATACAAAAAGGGCGACAGACAAGAGGCACTGAACTACAGGCCAGTGTCCTTGACTTGCATACCATGCAAGGTGATGGAGAAGATCGTGAGAAAAAACCTGGTAACACATCTGGAGAGAAGGGACTTCGTGACAAATCGCCAACATGGATTCAGGGAGGGTAAATCTTGCCTTACAGGCTTGATAGAATTCTACGATCAGGTGACACAGATTAAGCAAGAAAGAGAGGGCTGGGCGGACTGCATTTTTTTGGATTGTCGGAAAGCCTTTGACACAGTACCGCATAAGAGGCTGGTACATAAGCTGGAGAGACAGGCAGGTGTAGCTGGTAAGGTGCTCCAGTGGATAAGGGAGTATCTAAGCAATAGGAAGCAGAGTTACGGTGAGGGGTGAGACCTCCGATTGGCGTGAAGTCACCAGTGGAGTCCCACAGGGCTCTGTACTCGGTCCTATCTTGTTTCTGATATATGTAAATGATCTCCCGGAGGGTATCGATTCATTTCTCTCAATGTTTGCGGACGATGCTAAAATTATGAGAAGGATTAAAACAGAAGGGGACTGTTTGAGGCTTCAAGAAGACCTAGACAAGCTGAAGGAATGGTCGAACAAATGGTTGTTAGAGTTTAACCCAACCAAATGTAATGTAATGAAGATAGGTGTAGGGAGCAGGAGGCCAGATACAAGGTATCATCTGGGAGAGGAAATTCTTCAGGAGTCGGAGAAGGAAAAAGACTTGGGGGTTGATATCACGCCAGACCTGTCTCCTGCAGCACATATCAAGCGGATAACATCAGCGGCATATGCCAGGCTGGCCAACATACGAACGGCATTCAGAAACTTGTGTAAAGAATCATTCAGAACTTTGTATACCACATATGTCAGGCCAATCCTGGAGTATGCAGCCCCAGCATGGAGTCCATATCTAGTCAAGGATAAGACTAAACTGGAAAAGGTTCAAAGGTTTGCCACCAGACTAGTACCCGAGCTGAGAGGTATGAGCTACGAGGAGAGACTACGGGAATTAAACCTCACTTCGCTGGAAGACAGAAGAGTTAGGGGGGACATGATCACCACATTCAAGATTCTGAAGGGGATTGATAGGGTAGATAAAGACAGTCTATTTAACACAAGGGGAACACGCACAAGGGGACACAGGTGGAAACTGAGTGCCCAAATGAGCCACAGAGATATTAGAAAGAACTTTTTTAGTGTCAGAGTGGTTGACAAATGGAATGCATTAGGAAGTGATGTGGTGGAGGCTGACTCCATACACAGTTTCAAGTGTAGATATGACAGAGCCCGATAGGCTCATGAATCTGTACACCTGTTGATTGACGGTTGAGAGGCGGGACCAAAGAGCCAGAGCTCAACCCCCGCAAACACAACTAGGTGAGTACATTAAACATGCCAAAAAATACCATGAAAAGTACCAGGAGCCTCCGGCATTGGCCAAGCTCTCTTCAAAGAATTTCCAGACTCCCTAGTTCTTGCATTCACAGACGTCTACAACGCCTCACTAGCATCAGGATACTTCAGCCTAAATGCAGGAGTCCTACAGGGCTCCTCTCTCACCGACCTTGGACACTATATAAATGACATTCCTAACCCAACATACTGGACATCTATGACCTTTTGCTATGCTGAAGACGTAACCCAACTGATAAAGAGATTACTCTATAGACACCCTCACACGCAAAGCACAAGAAAAATAGACAAAGTAACCCTCTAGGAACACGAGTGGCAGATTAAAACAAATCCCAACAAGTTCAAAACCACATACTTTTTCTACAACAAACTACGAAACCCAGCCCCACTTAAATTACTATCAATCACCCGACCCAACCCACATCCCGAGTCAACACCACAGTACTTTCACTCACATTAGACTTCAACCTCTGCTTTCACACACGTTGCATCCAAGAAACCTATAGCCTCCAAAGCTTTATGAAAGCTCTTCTCCCTCAGACATGCCTCCCAAGCCACCAAGTCCATATATAAAGCTCAATTCTCCCACTTCTAGCATATGCACCCATCCCACTCACTTGCAGCACCAACAAATGGGAAAAATTCCAGCATACCCAGAACAGGGCCCTGAGATGGATGTTAGATACCCACTGGCAGGACTTCACTAGTGAAGCCCTGCATGAGAGGGTGAACATCCCGTCTCTGAACATAGTCTGGGGACACTATGGGCTAGAAACAGATCACAGGAATCCTCACCCACCATGACAACTATGACACCTTCTTCCTAGAAATGCAAGGAAGAAAAGAGGAACGGTTTGAGGTGGCGGCCTCGGGTGTTTGTCAGACCATCACCCCAGAGGGTATGTCAACAGTTTAAATCACCCAACAGGAGCACCGGCTCAGGCAAGGGGTTCATGAGGAGCTTTAGATCAGGAAGTGAAAGCGGGACATTTGGGGGAGATAAATGGAACACACTATATACCATTTACTCACAAAAACACAGGCAGCAGAACAATAGATAGGCGATGAAAACCGTAGGGGGACGAAGGGAATATCAGTACAAATCAAGAGATCAGTAGAGTTATGGGCCCCAGCATGAGCTGGGGTGGTGGGAGAAAGGAATGGCCAAGCATCGGCTCCTGGAGACAAACACAAAGTGGTGAAAACTGTAAGCAGAAGTTGGAGTTCATGGAAGTTGGCATAAAATCCACGAATATTCCTTTGAAGAATAGACTTTCAAAACGAGAAAAGGACAGTAACAGAACAAAGAAACAAAGGTAAAGAAGAACATATTAAATAAGCTCAGGATCGGGATCAGGGCCATCAAAATCAGGGTTAGGGGTGTTACGGACCCGAGCCCAGCGTCCGAGCCCGGAGCAGTGACGACCACGCCATCTGTGGGTCAGCTCCCGAAACCCCCTCCAAATGGACGCCGCCATCTAGTGAGGACGAGATATACTGGCCACAAGGGCTAGTTTCCCGTCCTGATCGGCTCATAACACAGCCGCTGCTGACCTCTGGTGAGGTGACGCTTAGACAGCAACGCCATCTATGAAGTGGATAGGTGGGCGTTTGGGTCTAAGCCGGTAAGTGAGGTGCCCCAGAGGGTAACTAGTACTGATGACGTGTCTGATTACAGAGTCGACCTGGGACTGCTGTAATGGAAGTTGGATCAGTCTACCCAAGGCAGCCGTAGAACCTCCACGCATTTGCCGCTGAAACTGTGAGTCACCCCCTGGATGAACACTTGTGTTAGCCTGCCTGCGAGGTGGCAGATCCAGGGATTGTCGTACCCGGGGTTGACTAGTGGAGAAGACTAACCACTGGGGTGTTGTGGTGAGGAGAGTGACCTGTGAAGTCACACGAGGCTCCTGCCTAGGGCTCGCAACCCTACTATCGGTCGTGGAGTGGCCTAACCAGCGGAGCTGATTGGAACCTGCCAGCTACAGGCTGGATTTGTGGTTGATGGCCTCCACGACAGTGCCCCCAGTGGATATGTGATTTGGCTGGCCTGTGGCCAGGGTAGACTCTAGAGAATCGAAGGATTCATCGTGAGGCCACAAGAGGACCAAGGGCACCGTTGAGCACCGTGGAACACTCCGCGTCCTCAGAGGAAGACCACATTGTACATAAGTGTTTATACCTCCCCCGTGTGATAATTATATATTATTTATGGTGACGGTGATAAGTATATATTTAAGTTTTTGCCTTTGTCTCCCTTCTCCTTTAATTTACTTGCGTTATGGAGCACACCCCTTGAAAGACACTACTAACTTTGGGCCAGATACCCAAACTCTATTAAGATCAGAGAAAGAACCCAGTTGCGACCCAAGAGGGCCGTAACAAGGGGGCATTGGTAAACTTAGTAAGGATGGAGGGAAGCAAGCAGGAGGAAAGACCAGAGGTAGATGGACGGGGTCAGGAGGAGGGGGGAGACAACCGGGAGGGGTTGTCAAGGACAGCAAGAGGAGGGGGGGGGGGGGGTGGAAGCGGAAACCGGGGAAAGCACCTCAGCAAGGGCAGCAACCGAGAGGGAATTGAGGGCAAGAGAAACCTCCATAGCTGGGACAGGGGGTTCAACCACCAAAATGGGAGGGAACATAGCAATAGAGTCAGAGTTAGAGTTGGGGGGAAGGGGGGGGGGAAGGGAGGGGGGGGGGGGAGAAATGGAATGTAACTATCAGCGGGGAAAGCGCCAAGCCAATACGACTATATAGCACTGGGAAGGGGTCAGAATAAGGATTTGGGATGGGACAGGGGGAAGGAATGATACCCAACCACTTGGACGGTCGGGGATTGAACACCGACCTGCATGAAGCGAGACCGTCGCTCTACCGTCCAGCCCAAGTGGTTGGACAAGCGATGCCTTCTTACCCGCTGGGGAGGAGGAAGAAAGGAGAGGACCCAGGCTTACGTTTCTGACTCAAAGAGGTGTTCAAGCAACAACGTACTGGGCGACAGACTCAATGGTCTCGGCAGGAGAAGAAGAACGGAGGCAAACAACATTAAGATTGCTGGGAGGAGGATAAACATCAGCCTGGGCACACAGGCGGCATGGAGGACCAGGAGTGTGGGGAGGGTCGTGATGAAGGATCGGGGGGAGAAGGAAAAGAAGACACAGGAGACACGGCGGACAGGGTAGGAAGGGGAGGAGGCACTCCAAAAGGAGAACCAGGTGGGAGACCTTCCGGGACAGAACGTAAAGGAACAGGGGAGGTGGTGGTGGGCGTGTCTAGGTCCAAGGCCTGGAAACGGTTGGGGGACTGAAGAAGGTGGGAAGGACGAGAAGGAGAAGAACGCAACATGCGAGCATAAGATACGCCAGTAAAAGGGTGGAGACGGCGGACTTTGTGTCTTGCTTCAGGAAAAGTCAGAGGATCCTGGTGATTCAAGTTGAGGACAGCTTTCTCATGGTTGTAGTGGACACACGTGCGGGAGAAGGTTGGCTGAACCTCACCGCAATTGAGGTGAGCAAGCGTGAGGAAATGAGCAATCTGTCAGGGTAGCCATCGTCCCCACACACGGGGCATAGAGAAACAAGACTTGTGCATTTGAGGGTACTGTACCCGAACTTCCAGCACTTATTACAAAGTCTACGAGAGGGGATGTACTCCTGAACGGAGCACCTGGCACGAGCAAGAATGATAAGAGGGCGGAAGTGACCTACTGTCGAAGGTGATTTTCATAAAGGAGCCGACAGTGGCGACAATGAAGGGGTCGAGTGAACGTGTCCACCTGGAGAACAGGATGGCCTTGGGCTTCGAGGATATGTTTAATATCTACATGGTAGTCTCTTAGGACCCTAATACCAGTTGCAACATGGTACAGGAGGAGTACAGTGCCAACACTGCATTTAATAAAGACCCGAACACGGGTCTCGCCATTGCACGACAAAGCAGCTAAACGGGTCGCTGCATCCGGTGAATGAGCAGCGACGACACGTTTACCAAAACAGGTGGGTGGAGTTAAAAGTAACAGGCATCCACAATCGACAAGGTGTTTATGGAGTGTGAAATCGTCAGGTGGTGTAGAATCCAAATGGTGGAGATCAGAGTATTTAGCCCACGAAGCAGGACCAAACAAGGTTTGGTAGGTATTAATATCATAAGGGATCGTGCGAGTGCGGCTGTGGCGTGGACGGCGTTGAACTCCAGGAGGAGGACACACACACACACACACACACACACACACACACACACACACACACACACACGGGCTGCTTCCTGGGGTGTGTGTGTGTGTGTGTGTGTGTGTGTGTGTGTGTGTGTGTGTGTGTGTGTGTGTGTGTGGTGTGGAGAAAAAAAAAAAAAAAAAAAGTAGTTAGTAAACAGTTGAGAGGCGGGCCGAAAGAGCAAAGCTCAACCCCCGTAAACACAACTAGTAAACACAACTAGTAAACACACACAGAGAGAGAGAGAGAGAGACACACACACACACACACACACACACACACACACACACACACACACACACACACACACACACACACACACACAGAGACACACACACACACACAGAGAGAGACACACACACACAGAGAGAGACAGAGACACACACACACACAGAGAGAGACAGAGACACACACACACACACACAGAGAGAGAGACACACACACACAGACACACACACACACAGACACACACACACACAGACACACACACACACAGACACACACACACACACACACACACACACACACACACACACAGAGACACACAGAGACACACACACACACAGAGACACACACACAGAGACACACACACAGAGACACACACACAGAGACACACACACAGAGACACACACACAGAGACACACACACAGAGACACACACACAGAGACACACACACACACACACAGAGACACACACACACACAGACACACACACACACACACACAGACACACACACACACACACACAGACACACACACACACACACACACACATACAGAGACACACATACAGAGACACACACACATACAGACACACACACACACACACACACACACACACACACACACACACACACACACAGACACACAGACACACACACAGAGACACACACAGATATTTGCCAGATATTTGGAATATCTGGCCAGATATTTGGATATTTGGGAACTGCCAGATATTTGGAAAGCAGCTAACGTAGTCCCGATATACAAGGGGATAGACAGGAGGCACTGAACTACAGGCCAGTGTCCCTAACCTGCATACCATGCAAGCTGATGGAGAAGATTGTGCGAAAAAAACTAGTGGAGCATCTGGAGCGAAGGAACTTTGTAACACAGCATCAACATGGGTTCAGGGATGGCAGGTCCTGCTTCACAGGGTTACTTGAATTCTACGACCAGGCAACAAAAATAAGGCAAGAAAGAGAAGGGTGGGCAGACTGCATATTTTTGGATTGTCAGAAAGCCTTTGATACAGTACCACACAAGAGGCTAGTGCGAAAGTTGGAGATGCAGGCTGGGGTGAGAGGGAAGGTACTCCGGTGGATAGAGGAATACCTAAGCAACAGGAGACGAGGAGTCTGTGTGAGGGGTGAGGCCTCAGATTGGCGAGACGTCACAAGTGGAGTCCCGCAGGGGTCAGTCCTTGGACCTATACTGTTTCTGGTGTATGTAAATGATCTCCCAGAGGGTATAGATTCGTTCCTCTCAATGTTTGCCGACGATGCAAAAATTATGAGGATTGAAACAGAGGATGATAGTAGGAGGCTACAAGATGACCTGGATAGACTGAGTGAATGGTCCAACAAATGGCTGTTGAAGTTGAACCCGAGTAAATGCAAAGTAATGAAACTAGGCAGTGGAAACAGGAGGCCAGGCACAGGATACAGAATAGGAGATGAAGTACTTAATGAAACAGACAGAGAAAGATCTAGGAGTTGATATCACACCAAACCTGTCTCCTGAAGCCCACATAAAGAGAATAACGTCTGCGGCATATGCGAGGCTGGCTAACATCAGAACGGCGTTCAGGAACCTGTGTAAGGAATCATTCAGAATCTTGTACACCACATATGTAAGACCAATCCTGGAGTATGCGGCCCCAGCATGGAGCCCGTACCTTGTCAAGCACAAGACGAAGCTGGAAAAAGTCCAAAGGTATGCTACTAGACTAGTCCCAGAACTAAGAGGCATGAGTTATGAGGAAAGGCTGCGGGAAATGCACCTCACGACACTGGAAGACAGAAGAGTAAGGGGGGACATGATCACAACCTACAAAATCCTCAGGGGAATCGACCGGGTAAACAAGGATGAACTATTCAACACTGGTGGGACGCGAACAAGGGGACACAGGTGGAAGCTGAGTACCCAAAAGAGCCACAGAGACGTTAGAAAGAACTTTTTCAGTGTCAGAGTAGTTAGTAAATGGAATGCATTAGGAAGTGATGTGGTGGAGGCTGACTCCATACACAGTTTCAAATGTAGATATGATAGAGCCCAATAGGCTCAGGAATCTGTACACCAGTTGATTGACGGTTGAGAGGCGGGACCAAAGAGCCAGAGCTCAACCCCCGCAAGCACAATTAGGCGAGTACAATTAGGTGAGTACACACACACACACACACACACACACACACACAGAGACACACACACACACACACACACAGAGAGACACACACACAGACACACACACACACACGACACACACACACACAGACACACACACACACACACACACACAGACACACACACAGACACACACACACACACACACACACACACACACACACACACACACACAGACACACACACACACACAGACACACACACACACACAGACACACACACAGACACACACACACACACAGAGACACACACACACACAGAGACACACACACACACACACAGAGACACACACACACACAGAGACACACACACACACAGACACACACACACACACACAGAGACACACACACACACACACAGAGACACACACACACAGGCTAAAAGGTGCAGTAGTTACAATGTGCGACTGAGCCGCGCCAGGGGAGGTGGTGGTCACCGCTGGGGGCGTATGGCTCAATCCAACAACTGAGGAAGGAGGGGCGGGGGAGTAGTCAGGAGGGTCAAAAGAGGAGCTAGGTCTGGGCCCAATTGTAGTGGGGTCTACAGTGCCCGGTCTTCCAACAGTCCGACTTGGGGGCTTGGTCGCCAAACCTCACAAGCCTGAGAAGTCATAAGAGGAACAGTATTCAGCGACATGGAAACGAGAAGTAATACTTTCATTCACGAATGTTCCCCCGCACCCACCACGGAGTTACAATTAGAGGTTAGGACACCCAACAAGAGACATGATGCTGGTCCTGCCGAAGCCCCCCAGGGGTGGGTCATGCATATACGCCACACAAACTCCTCCTTAATAACCGTCAGTCTGTCGAGATCGGGTTCAGCAACGAAAGGAGGATTGACAATAAAAGGATACCCTCGCTCGAGACATTGGGTACTACAGTACTACAGGTGAGAGTATGCTCTCCCAAACACCCGGACATCAAAACAGTAGTAGTCCGAAAGAATAACCAAGACTGACAAATGGTCGCTAGGAAATGGCAATTAGAAATTAGAAGAGGGGGGGGGGGGGAGATAAAAATGAAACAAGAAAAAAAAGAGTTCTGACAAATTTGGTAGAGACAGAGAAAGGAGCACAAGGCTTCAAAGGGACAGGACTGATCAATCGAGCATCACACACTGGGAGCAGCCCACTAAGCCCCCTCACGACAAGCCAGAAAGGGAGGAGGAATTTATATAGTCAGTGCTTAGAGGTGTTGCAGAAAATACTGATTATGACTTTAGACTAATGGAATTATTAGAAACATACAAATTAATGAAATTATTTTAAATTTAAAAGAACTAAAATACCTAGAGGCTTGCAAGCTGCAGTATTATAAGTTATGACAACTTTTGTAATGAGTCATTTGGATGGTCAGCACAGTAACCGGACCAAGCAATGTGATTTAGTCATTGCGCGAATTCGCCTTGGATTTAGGCACATCTGGCAGGTTAGTGAGGTTGAGCCACTACCAGATTATTCAGAGTGTAAACCGTTACAAACCTTTAATGCATTTACTAGAAGATTATATTGTTGAATGTGAGACTAAATTTTAGACCTCCTGCCCTATTGTACCACCAACTAGCTTTCACTGAATCTAGTGTTTTAGACGACATCCTAACAATTCATCCAAAATTTGCTTGTTTGTTTTAAAGAATGAAAAACAATTTATATTATATTGAAGCTGCATCTCTTATGATCCCATCCCTGCCTGTGTGGGGCAGTGCCCAACCAAGCTTTATTTACATATTTGTATATTGAAACCGATTGTAACCATTGATATGTGCGCTTCAACCTATAGTTCAGACCTATTGTCTTGTGTATGATCCTGTCCTGTGTGACAGTGAATACCAGCATTATCCTCACAAGTAAGACCTAATTGAATTCCTCAGATTGGGCACAGTTGTAATTCAATTTTGTCAAAAACGATGTTAAAAGGGTAGTAGCATAAATGCAGTGGTACCTAAATATGTTAATAAAAAAATCAATACCATGACATTAAATATAAACTTACCATTTCTAGATAAAACGAATCTGGAGAACACGTAATGCAGGGAGAGAATGAGGTAATAATTTTACCCCTGGACAGTTAAAATGTGTCGTGTTGAACTCTATTACTTGAGGAACAGCAAGTTATTATCGAAGAATTTATCAGCACAAACCGACACCATCGTTACCAGGGAAAGCATAGTATCCGTACAGTATTTAACATTATAGGAACTCATGTATTTTATTTATTGATATGGTTATGCCGCCTGTGAATACCCAAAATTGGGTAATGCCTCACATAATATATTATTAATTATCATACAATATCTTATTAGAATGTTATTTGCATTGGTTACTATGTATACTTCCGTCAGGTAATCCGTGACAACCTGAAAGATAATTACCTGGTATAACAAGTAACATGTTATTACGCTAGCCTCACCGACTGTGGTGTATCAGTGTGTGTTCATATCTGGTTGTCCAGGATATAATCAACTGTACAGGTAAGCTGTATCTTTTAATTTTGGTTACTAATTTGTAGTTTTAACACCTAGTAACATTGTAGTGAATTTTCTACCAATCGGTAAGTCCGATTGATAGACTATTACATTAATCCCCCCCCCCCCCCTCCCCTCATCTTTTATAGGAAACAATTTGTGGGAATAAACTCACAGTTCACTATTATAGTCCGCTATCGAAATATTAACGTTAGAAATAAATTACTATATTAATAAAATTAAATGTCTATAAATTCCACAAATCAGTTTTCCCCCACAGCAGGAAATATTCAGAATTTTTTTAATTGTGGAACTTCCTGATTACAATGTGTGGGATAGGCAGGCAGAAGGGTTATTAGGCGGACAAAATATTGAAGTTTTGGAAAAAAGAAAAAGTACATTTAGAGTTTACTATTTTTACTGATAAAATTCACTAGCAGCAATTAGGCAACTTAGTCGAGACTAATGAATTCTGCTTGTCTGCACCTTTATTTTAGGTCTTATCTTATTAACACGCAAGCCACGTGTATTTTACCACGTATTATGGCGTAATCGGGGCTCTTGCTTCCCAGGCTTTGTGGCAGACTTCTGGAGCTAGATTAACCCTCCCTCCTTCCCATCCACGAAGTGGCAAGGAGACAAGTTGATTGCAGGACTCTGTTCTAGCAATCCCCAGAGATAGCATCCTGAAGCGGTCAGCACTGCCACTTTTGTATACTAAACAAAAGTCTGCTAACTGCCTCAAATATTGTAAAATAGTGTCCTACCGACGATAGTAGTCCAGAATATAAAGATTGGCAACAAATGCGCACTTCAAAATAGAGAGTACACCGGACTAAGACTTCCTGAATCTAAACTTCTTAAGCGTTAAAGCTTTCTTGGTAACCAGAGATCCAAAAATGCACCTTTCACTCAATGTTTAGCCAACATTTCTCTCACTATTCCTCCTGCTCGGGATAACTGACGAGGGGAGATAAGTGACGAGGGGAGATAACTGACGAGGGAGGGGGGGGTAAGGACGTACTACCCCATTCACTTAGTCTTTTTTTTTGCCACCGTCTTACGACCAATATCACATGCTCGGGTCTAGCATCTACCACTTAATGTGGTAATCTTTGTGATCACAGAGACACCATCTCATTACACGTTTCGCTCTTTCCCTCTCCCTCTAGTACACAATTTCCTTTTCCAGGAACTGCTGCTCCTGAAGGTCGTATTTCCGTCTACGACAGTGCTTCAGGCGTTATTAATGCACCCACTTTGCCCAGAACTACATCAGCCGTGAGCAGAGTTGCAGCATCTGTGTGGGAAAAACATTACAGATGTTGCAAGGCTACCTACCTACCAGCGCTGCCTACGAGATGAAGCCCACACCGCCGTTTCATCGGACTACACAGCTAGGAAAGCTGAAATTCAGAAAATGACCGAAGCCAGAGAAACCACCGCTACTACAAAAGCGAAGACATTCAACATGCAGGCAGTAGTCTTCCCAGACCTCCCGACAAGGGGCGGCGCTCCACGCAACTACAGGACGAACAACAACCGCAGCAACACCCAATCGCAGATCGACGACACCGCCTAACCAGGCCACCCAATCATCGACCCAGCCGTCGCCGCCGCCGACACCAACCACCATCGAAGCACTGTTGCTGCCGCTTATCCATTTCGAGAAAAAGAAAAATGACTGGCATATTTTGGTATTTGTATACACAAGAGTTCTTACATTAATGTACAGCCACTAGCACGCATTGCGTTTCGGGGAAGTCCATAATGCTATGTTTCACGGAATACGACTGCCAAATATTTTAAGAACCAAGTACCCATTTTACTGTTGGGTAAAGAGAGGCTACGGGTAAGTATTGATACCTAATAAATCTTCCCCAGCCATGATACTATATCAGAAAGCAGTACCAAATACCATGTAGAAAATCTTTCAGCCTTCAATATCTGAGGCCATACTCGCCACATACTTCTCAACGGTCTGTAGATGGGGTGCTGGCCACTGGTTAAGCCTACAGAACCAACTCCAATACCGGCAAGCACCCACACCTCGTAGGACGCCCCCCCCCCTTCCGATCCCCACCGATCATGGGACCTGCAGGTCAACCAACGCCAGGATGTCACCCAGGAACGCAAACACCGACCCCGGACCACTCAGGAGCAACACTACAGATAAAAACGAAATCACAACCTTGGAAGAAAACTTCGTTACCGCCTACCAAGTCAACATAAACCCTTGAATGAAGATCTCACGTACCCACGCGAGACAAGACATCCCATCCGGAAAGAAGTATTAGCATGTCAAACTTCGACGCAGAATCATTTACACAAGGGGGAGGGGGGGTACATGCGTGAACTGCAAACCCTCTTAGATTCTTACTCCACAACCCAAGTTACCAAGCCCTGCCAATGACATGTGATAGCCCATGTCATGTTCATCCCAAACGGCACCATCCATTTGTTTGCGGTGTGTTTCATACGCCAGCTGTAGGTAAACAACAGAGCGTACAGGACGCCCGCTAAACTTGAACGCAGCTAGTCATGTACCAATACAAGTATTAAAGTCAGTAACCAAACAATGGCTTTATATCAACCCTACATCCAAGACTTCCCCACCAACACAAAACACCACATCGCTCTAAATATTGTAGCGGCCTACTAACAACTACCTACCCAGCAACCCAAGCAAAGAGTCCAAGTTGTATTAAGACCTAATCCAGCAGTCTGCCTAACAAACACCAACTGAAGGCAGCCGCCTTCACCATGCCCTTAAAGAGGGAATGGAGAAGTTTCACCATGTTTCATGTTTGGTATGTGAAAGTGTTCCGTTTTAAATACGTTGTAGCTAGTAGCACTGTTTCCTTTGTTTACATATTGTTCAACTAATTACCAGCTTCATCTGCTTAACAGTTAAGAAATTTAATGAGGAATTATGAGATTAGTTTAGTAGATAATTACCAAGTAAATAGGCGTCCGAACGCAACGATGACAAACATTGCTCCTGCCGCAACTGTAAGGAGACCGCGCCGGGCTATCACTGTTTGTTCCTTGGGCAAGGCAGTGCGGATTGGTCTGATCTCCATGTAGCCATTTGGCTTCCTAGGTCAAGTTTTATTAATGTGTTTATGTATGATATAGGTTCATCCAATGTGTTATTTATTAGTCGAAGTGTATAGCCTTTAATTGATAATTTTCCCCAGTTGAGTGGGAGCTTTTAGTAATTTATTTCAGAGATAATTCTTTGCCCGTGTCTATCCTGAGTGAGCCACGTGGTGTACTGTTTTGTACGGTGTGTACGAAAACATACTATGTTTTATGTTGTATTTTAATATAGTTTAAGTATGTATGGATCTGAATATATATGGGGAAAATTGTGTTAGCATTTCATTGGGACAAAACGAGAGGTCCAAGATATAGAGCTGGGGGAAATTCAGTGGGGTGACTTAACCGTTTCCTGAGCCTTATTTTTTTTTAATTCTAGCAATCACTAACAGCCATCACACTGACATTAGTCAGGAAGACTAGAATCTCGCCATCTTGTGAGCGGAGGACCTGGAAAACTTCATGGTATACAACCCCCCCCCCCTTCGCGAAGAGCACCATCTCTATCCTAACTTCTCACTTCAGTTCACAACTGAAAACCTTTTACCAGCAGGACCAGCCAGTGGATCACTGACAGAAAAGATTATGTACATTATGGAAGAAAACCAGAACCTAGGTGTACTCAACCTTTTGTTCTGCAGCACTGGTAATGCAACAAAGATAATTTACCTCCAGGTTGTCACACACGGTTTCTACTGCTTCGGCATGAAGATACCACCCCACCTAGTGAAAAATGAACCATCACGAGCTCCAACAGTGCGTCAAATGCTATACGCTCTCCAGCCCCACCAACAAGTGTAAGTACCTCGTCCAGAAGTGCAGCCTCTGCGCCCTGGACCATTATTAATCCATCTAAGTCGACAAGCCTTCGATGCCTGTTCTTCAGTGGCGATCACTCGGCAATTTCCTACCAATGCCCCAGCAGACAGGAAAAAATTCAAGGCCCAGGTAGTAGCCAAGAAAGCCAACCCTCTTAACTCTGCCACCAGAGCCCCTGGTCCACTACCAGCATCTCGGCTCCCATCACTACCAGAATACTTTCTAGTCCTATCAAACAGTAACGACTCCCACCAGGCGCCCCAGCCTTCACAATGGGGACCCCCAAGACCAAACCAGCATCCCTGCAGCCCCTTACATGTACAGGCGTTATCGCTGGTCTTATTCGATTAGCAGAGGCTTGCCGGACCAGACAACCGGTTCGTCAGGGGTACATGAGCAGGGAACTGAACGTGCTGTAGCCATTAGCCTGGGGTCTACAGCTACAGAGTTTGGCAGGTCCGCGAAATGGACTGTGTCCGTTTAGAGGACAGGCTGCTTTTTGACCTAGCCTCAGAACATTATACCTGTGTTACGAACCAGAATTCCTCGCCCAAGCATGGAGCAGTGAAGTCCACGCCATCTGCGAGTCTTCTCCCGAGAACACCACAAAATGGACAACGTCCATCTAGTGGTGACAGGATATGCCGGCAATAGGCGCTGGATTCCTGTCCTTAGTCGGCTCGCGAAGTAACCGCTGCTGACCTCTGGTGAGGTGGCACTTAAACAGTGAACGCCATCTACAGAGCAAAGAGGTGGACGTTTGTGTCTAAGCTAGTAAGTGAAGTTTCCTAGCAGTCCCATGTAGTGTCCCAGTACTGATGACGTGTCTGCTTTCACAGAGCAGTCCTAGGAGGGCCGTGATGAACGGTGAATCAGTCTACCCAAGGAAGCTAAGGTCTCTTTACCAGTCTGCTTTGTAGAATCTATGAGCCACCCCCGGACAGATAAGGGTAGTGACGGTGAAAGTGATGCAGGTGAACTGAATACAAGTTTTCTAAATGTAAAAATGTGTACTTTAGAAATAAATCTTGAGAATGGAAGAAGTTAGAAATAGAACGAGAAATAAAAGAAAAGGATATAGCGATGGAAATGGCTTTGAACGAAGGAAATGGAAATGAAGCTTTTAGAATTAGAAGAAAAGAGAGAGAGAGAGAGAGAGAGAGAGAGAGAGAGAGAGAGAGAGAGAGGGGGGGGGGGAGAAAAGGAGAAGGAAAGACAACATGAGTTAGAAGTGCTGCGAGCACTTAGGTGGTCAGAGGAAAACAATGGAAACAAGTAGTTTCGATCCGGTGAGGAATATAAAGATGGTCCCTAAATTCAACGAAAAGGAAGTTTCGAAGTTCTTCGCCGCCTCCGAGAAGGCTGCTGCTTCTTTGGATTGGCCGAAGGAGAATTGGGCCATCATGATACAGTCCGTCTTGACTGGGAAGGCCCAAATTGCCTACTCCACGTTGTCCCTTCGACTCCAGTGATTACGAGAAGGTGAAGAAGGTAGTGCTCATGGCTTACCAGTTGGTGCCTGAGGCTTATAGGCAGAAGTTCAGGAACCTGAAAAAGACCTCTGAACTCGCGTTCACCGAGTTTGCGACCATCAAGGAACGGCTTTTTCAGGAGTGGTGTGCCTCTCGGAAGGTGAAGACGAAAGACCACCTCGAGCAGCTCATACTGTTAGAGGATTTCAAAGACTCCCTGTCAGGGGATCTGAAAACATACTTAGAGGAACAACAGGTGGAGACCTTAAGTGCAGCAGCCACTATGGCTGAAGAATACATCTTGAAGCATAGGCCTTCTGCTAGGCATGTCCCAAAGAGCTACTCAAGATATTCGGCCAAACATAGACCAGAGGATAAGACCACCCCTCATAGTGCCGCCAAGTCAACCCCAGATAGCCCTAGGAGGTTTAGTCCCAAAAGGGACAATGTGTTGGACCTGTGGAAAGAAAGGGCACATCGCTGCTAGTTGTCGTAGCAGTGCTGGTAACAATCCACGTAGGGAAGTTATGCTGGTAAGTAATATAGTACCACCGATGGCCACCCTAGAGAAGAGGAAAGAGTTGTTCGCCCCATATACTTCACAAGGGTATGTATCAAGTGACCACTCGGGTAAGCCCGTGGTAGTACTCAGACAGTGGAGCTGCCCAGTCTCTGATTTTGGAAAAGTCATTACCCGAAGGTGTATCAGCGAATGGGACACAGAAGGTAATCCTAGGTGGTTTTCCTTCCACATTGTACGTTGCCCCTTTGATAAAGGTGCATTTAGAGTCCCAACACTTCAAAGGCGAGTGTAAGTTAGCTGTTGTGGACAGTCTTCCCATAGAAGGAATTGACGTTATTTTGGCTAATGACTTAGCCCTAGGTTTGTTACCTAACCATCCCCTGGTCATGGAAGATCCAGTGTGTGAAGAGAAGTCCAGTTGCGGTAGTGCAAACAAGGTCTCGGGCTCAAATCCAGGTACCATCAGATTCAAATGCTTTCTTTGACTTTCCTCCTATCCCACAGGTTACGAGTAGCCATTCACCAGACCCACCCGCCCTTCCTGATGCCAGTTCCTTAATGCTGAACTCGAGCCCGTCTGCTGAAGAGCAGAGGAAGGACCCTCAAGTACAGAAGTTGGCAAAGACCATATAATCTCTACGAAAGGTGGCGACCTGTACGTCATGGTCGAATGAAGTACTGTGTCGCAGGTGTCCACCGAAATACCCCCAGTCAACTGAGGTAGGTAAGCAGATAAGTTGAAACACGGCTGGGACGACTAAGTTGTTAGAAACGGCTCATGCCGTTTCTTCATGACGTTTGTACTCCCGCAGAAACGACTGGACATGGTGGGGTTTCGAAAACCTTTTCATCGACTAGCTAAGCGTTTCTACTGGCCGCACATGAAGGACGTACGTCGCTTCTGTAAAACCTGCCACGCCTGCCAGATGGCAGGAAAAACAAACCAGCCTGTCCCCAAAGCTCCTTTATGCCCAATCCCATGCATAGGTGAGCCCTTCGAGCACCTCATTCTGGATATAGTTGGCCCGCTTCCGCCTTCTACATCAGGGGTGCAGTATTTGCTCACTATATTAGATCGGGTTAGTAGGTACCCAGAAGCGATCCCCCTCAAGACCATTACAGCTAAGGTCTTTGTGAAACATCTACTCTGGTTCATCTCGTGATATGGTCTCCCTAAGACCATTCAGACGGATCAGGGATCGAATTTTATGTCTCGTTTGTTTCGCCAACAGACCGCAGACCTGGGAATCCAACAGATTACCTACAGTGCCTACCATCCCGAGTCACGAGGAGCTTTGTAGCGTTTCCACCAGACGCTGAAGGGCATGCTTAGGAAGTTTTGCTATGACCGGCAGAGTAAGTGGGTTGAAGACCTACCCTACCTCCTATTTGCGGTAAGATCAGTGCCTAATGAATCGCTAGTAATCTCCCCATTCGTAATGATTTATGACCACTCTGTGAGAGGTCCCTTAGAAGTGGTACGAGACCATTGGGTGGACGAGGAGACCGACGTAGACGTTGTGGACTGGCTATCTAGAAAGGCACGTTGTTCTCTGCTTGGGAGATGGCAAAGAAAACCTTAGAGAATACTCAGAAGACCACCAAGAGCAGGTATGATAAGAGGACCAAAGAAAGGGATTTCCTAATAGGAGATCTAGTCTTGGTATGTACTCCCGAAGTGACCGGAAGTTTGAGCGCTAAATTTGTAGGTCCTTACCAGGTCGTGAAAAAGGTTACTAGTCACAATTACCTTCTTAACATTCCAGACCGCAGAAAGAAGGAAACTTTAGTTCATGTTAACATGATTAAAAAAATATGAGGGCCAAGACACACTCCCAATAACCTATGGTGACAACTAAAGATGACATTGAGGAGGATGAGGATGTACTTGCTAACTCAGAGGTTCTATATAAATTGCAGGCAAAATTGACATGTGGCCGGAGATCAACCATCGTTACTGAAAATGATCCGGAGATACAAGACAATCTTCAGAGATGTTCCAGGACTAACATCTGTCCTACAGCATGACGTGGTACTGGAGGAAGGAATCCGGCCTATAAAGCAACACCCCTACCGACTCAATCCCCTGAAGAAAAATGGTGGTAGGAAAATGAGGTGGAATACATGTTGAAACACCATCTGATAGCCCAGAGCACGAGCCCATGGTCATCCCCGATACTACTACTGCCCAAACCTGGTAATCAATACCGTTTCTGTATTTGTTATCGCCAGGTGAATAAGGTCACAGTAGCTGATACCTATCCTCTCCCCCAGATTAGAGGAATGTCTATGCCATAGGCAAAGCTAGCTACCTGAACGAAATTTCACCTAACAAGGTCTATATCAATAGACCTTGCCTAGGTCTATTGGCAAGTTCCCCTCACGGATAGGGCCAAACCCATCTCTGCGTTCGTGACTCCCGACGGCCTGTTTAAATGTCAGGTGATGCCGTTTGGGGTGAAAAACGCAGCATCGACCTTCCAGAGGCTGATGGGTATTGTGTTGCGTGACGTAGAAAACACCTTTGTCTACATCGATGATGTATTAATATATGATATTAATTGGCAGGACCATCTACGTCACAGAGGACTTCTTCAAGGCTATGCTCCAGTCAGGATTGGTAGTCAACCTGCACAAATCTGAGTTTGCTAAAACCTCTGTCATCTTTTTAGGTCATAAGGTGGGAGGAGGATGGATTGCGCCAAAGGCCAGCAAGGTAGAGGCAATAGTCCAGTACCCCACACTAGCCACCAGGAAGGACATTTTGCGTTTTCTTGGCATGGCTGGTTTCTACCGTAAGTTTGTCCCTAACTTTTCATCCATCGCCTCCCCCCTGACAAATCTTTTGAGGAAGGGTGTGAAACTGTCGTGGGATGAACATTGCCAGGAAGCCTTTGAGAGCCTCAAGGCGATTCTAATCTCTTCTCCAATCTTCAGGTCCCCAAGATTTGAGGATAGATTTATCCTAACAGCCGACGCTTCCGACTATGGCCTGGGGTCTGTATTATCTCGGACGGATGGAAAAGGGGTGGAACATCTTGTAGCCTACCAGCCTACCATTCTAAGAAGTTTACCCCCAGTCAGCTCAATTATTCCGTCATAGAGAGAGACGTTGGCTTTAATCAGTTCAGTCCAACACTTTGAAGTGTGTGTAACTAGTAATAGTCATCCTATCCTAGTACAAACTGACCATAACCCTCTAAAGTTTCTCGCCCAGTTTAAGCAGAAGAATCTTCGACTCACCAGATGGAGTCTACATCTGCAACAATATCCCCTCCAGATTGAATACATCAAAGGAGTGGATAACGTTTTAGCTAATGCATTGTCATGCATCTGAACTAACTAATTAATTTGGTTTGTTTCCTTTATTGTTTTAGAAACCCAAACCAAATTCTTTTTGGTAGGATGGTGTTAGGAACCAGAATTCCTCGCCCAAGCACGGAGTAGTAAAGTCCACGCCATCTGTGAGTCCGCTCCCGAGAACCCCACAAAATGGACAACGCCATCTAATGGTGACAGGATATGCCGGCAATAGGCGCTGGATTCCTGTCCTAGTCGGCTCGCGAAGTAGCTGCTGCTGACCTCTGGTGAGGTGGCACTTAGACAGCGAACGCCATCTATGGAGCCAAGAGGTGGACGTTTGTGTCTAAGCTAGTAGGTGAAGTTTCCTAGCAGTCCCATGTAGTGTCCCAGTACTGATGACGTGTCTGCTCTCACAGTCAACCTAGGACGGCTGTGATGAACGGTGAATCAGTCTACCCAAGGCAGCTAAGGTCTCTTCACCAGTCTGCTTTGCAGAAGCTGTGAGCCACCCCAGGACGAACTCTGCCGAGTGTAATTGCCTGCCTGAGGAGTGGCAGCGACGGGAATCGCCGTATCCGGGGCTGGCTGGTGGAAGAGACTACCCACTGCGGTGCCGACCGAGGAGAGTGACCAGCGAGTCACACGAGGCTCCTGCCTAGGGCTCGCAACCCTAGTATTAATCGTGGAGTGGCCTAACAGCGCGACTGATGGGTACCTGCCAGCTATAGGCTGGACTGTGGACAGCTATAGGCCATCACGACGAGGCACCCAGTGGGACTGTGATTTGGCTGGCCTATGGCCAGGGTGGATTCATCGTGGGTTCTGGGCCATGGAAGAGGGAACCAGGAAAGGGTACCCAGGAGTGAGCGTCTAAGTGTCTTTAACGTCTTCAGAGGGAGACGAAGCTGTATATATTGTGTAGAAATAATTCCCGTGTGGGACTTTTATTTATGTGTGGTGGTGGAAAAGGAATATATAGAAATTGGTATACTGGTGTGTTTAATGTACCTCCCCCGTTGATTTTACTTGCATTACGGAGTGCACCCCCTTGAAAGCCTCTACGAACTTTGGGCCAGATATCCAAGAACTAATACCATCAGAAAAGAACCCGGTTGCATCTCATTAGGGCCGTAACAACCTGTCAACATCCAACTATCTGCCAACCTTTCTACATTTCTTAGTGACTAATTTTTCTATTTAACATCCTCCCTGGTAACTACTAAAGTCAAACAAATCCCCAGTACCGGACGAAGTGTTTGCCAGGGCTTAAAATGTAAAGAGGTGCTCTCTGAGAGTCTAGTAGAATAAAATTTAATGTAGTGTGACAACGTTGAAGTAATTAGACAATATAACCGACACAAATATGTTACGAATCGACTAATTACCCGGGTCTTGAGAATTAAATGAAATCTACACATTTTCACCCCTCAGTTTTATTAGTCGTATGAAATTGTATACTATTATGTTTACAACATGAGCATTTTGTTTTGGTATTTGTATCATGCTGTCATGAGTTAATTAATAGTAGTAGTGGGTGTCAGAGTCATGAGACAAGGGAGTTGCACTCGGGAAGTCAATCTGTAGTGGCCACTATATTGATACTATTCAATACATCTTGTGGGTTTATCATGATTGGAGTCAGTCGGCGTCGCCAGCAGTGGTGTGCGCGTTATGACCAACTTAGTATCATTGACCTACCTCGTAACTAATTCTTTTATTATATTCATTATTACTGTATTATGCTAAGTGTATATTATGTTTATACTTATGTTTGGAGTGATCGTTCCCAGTTTTTCAGACTTCGCATCTGATAATTTGGTAACGGACGCCACACCTCCAGGCGCTGAAAAGCCCGAGTAGATTCGTTTGGACTGATGGTCAGACACGTTGCATTGGTAAGTGTTTGGTTACCATTTTTGTTCATTGTGGTTGATATCTAGTCTGGTTAGATCGTTATTCACCATATATGCCATCTTATATTGTTATTGATCAGTGCTTAGAGGTTATTTCACCCCATTGTGTAAAAGTATCTCTAGAAGGTTTTTGTTTATGTTATGTTTTATTCCCCACCATACAGTATATTGGTGTTGTCATTTACAGTTGTATTTTAATTCCCTAGACATTGATACCAATTGCGAGACCAATTTTACATAATTTACAACTGTACAGCAACACGAACCATACCGAGATACATGGGGGCGTGACACTAAACAAGAGCTCTTTGCCACAAAAATTTTCTTCACACAAGTACACAAAAGAACAAGACCTATCTTCCTACTACGAATTTTCCTTTCACATATTACCGACTAAAACACTGCGATAGTCGACAACGCTGTGCCTTAATAACAACAATGCTTAATAACCAGCTGGTATTCAACATGACCGACCTCCTGATGGTCCTCGAGGACGCGGCAGGCGTTACTCTCCTTTATATTGGCCAGGAAGGAGTAGATTTATATTCTTAGACAGCAAGAAGAACCATAGCAATTCAGGACCACTACGTTAGATTGATCGAAAAGAACCTCCACTCCCACACCAATTCCAGGCCACGAGAACCGTCTTCATCAACGGGAAGGGAGTCTATGGATCACTGAAGAGCCAATAGCTGACATCTACGCCAGCGTAGAAAATTAAAAGCTTCTGGGGCTCTCCTCGGCGAACGTAAAACAAATTAACCTTCACCTCATTAGCCGCAACCATCCAAGCCACCACACAAGGACAACCGCTTTGGCATCAAGATTCTACTCGCTACGAAATTAATGATGGAACGCTCTTAAACAATGTCCGAAGTGCTACCAGTCCACGCATCTAGCCAAGGATGTCAGCAAACAAGGATGTTACACCTGACAAATTATAACACTGAAGCAGATGCGAAACACTAGAGGCTATGGACAGTCATCTTAAAAATCTCAAACCAACTGAATCCTATGCTTTTACCGACTGTTCTGTGCAATTAAGAACTGGTAGAACAGATTGTGCATATGCTGAAAATAAAGAGAATGAAATAATCATGTCTAGTACACAGATTGAACAACTGGGCAAGCACGACACGCTGAGCTACTGGAAAGCTATCTAGACACTGAGTACCTTAAGCACAATGGGGATAGAGCGAGTGCTTTGCAGCCCTTAAATAACCCTTCAATTTATGTCTGAAAGTAGCTTGTAATATTAAATGTAATGTAATTTTTGCCAATAATAATAACTATTGTATAAATTTTGTAGATCCCGTCCCATGTTTGAGTTGGAAAACATGACAGATTGATTGGCCAATGAGGCTTATATGAAAGAAAATCGATTATGACTTTGGACTATAATTTCTAATGTTTCTAATAATTGCATTAAAGAAATACCCTCAAATTTAGAAGACCTAAAATGCCCAGAGGGCTGAAAAGGTGCTGTATTAAAAGCTATGACAAATTTTGCAATAGGTATTTGGATGGTCAGCACAGTAACCGGACCAAGCAATGTGATTTAGTAATTGAGCGAATTCGCCTCGGCTATAGGCAGATCTGGCAGGTTAGCGAGGCTGAGCCACTACCAGAATATTAAGATTATAAACCGTTGCAAACCTTTAATGCATTCACTAGAACACTATATTGCCGAATGTAATAGATTTTAGATCTCCTGGCCTACCTCCAACTATTTCATTGAATCTGGTGTACCGACGACACCCTAACAATTTACCCAAAATTTTGCTTGTTCATTTTAAAGAATGAAGAACAACTATTTATACTATTTTGAAGCAGCATCTCACGATCCCATCCCTTTGTGTGACAGTGCATAACAAAGTTGAATTTACATATTCGTACATTGAAACCGATTGTAACCATGATATGTTCTTAACCTACAGCACAGACCTATTTTCTTGTGTATGACCCTCTGTCCTGTGTGAGAGTGAATACCAACATTATCCTCACTAATAAGACCTAATTGAACTCAGATTACACACAATTTTAATTAAATTTTGTCAATAAAGATAAGAGGGTAGTAGCACAAATGCAGTTGTACCTAAATGTGTAAATAAAAAACAGTACTAAGGGATTAAATATAAACCTTCTTCATTTCTTTACTAAACGCATTTGGAGAACACCTGATGCAGGAGGGAGAGAATGGAGTAATAATTTACTCCCTGGACAGTTAAAGTGTGTCATGTTGAACTCTACTATTACTCGAGGAACTGCAAGTTATTGTCGAAAAATTTATCAGCACAAATTGACACCATCGTTACCAGGGAAAGCATAGTATCCGTACAGTATTAAACATTATACGAACTTGTATATTGTATTTACTGATATGATTATTCCGCCTGAGAATACCCAAAGTTTGGCAAACCTCGCATAGTAATATGTTAATAACTGTCATACAATATCTTATTTGGATGTTAGTATTACGATGTATACTTCCGGCAGCTATCCGTGACAACCAGAAGAATTAATAACAATTACCTGGTACAACAAGTAACTTGTTATTACGCTAGCCTCACCCACGAGGAGTATCTGTGTTCATATCTGATTTGTCCACGCTATGATCAACTATACAGATAAGCTGTATTTGTTTTAATTTTAGTTACTAATCATTTGTAGACTTAACACCTAGTAACATTGTAGTGATTTTTCTACCAATCGATAATTCCGATTGATAGACTTGCATTAAAAAAAAAACCGAGTCGTGGTCGAACCACCAGCCAGGTCGGACGTTCCTGAGGTCTCTCTGCTGGTGTTTTCATTGGACGCTTCTCGGTTGCCCTAGCGAGTGGTCGTTTGCCACTGCGGGGTGACTACTTGTCTCAGTATGGGGACTTACGTGCCGCCACTGCGGAGGAAGGAGTCGGCAGGGCTGACGTTCACCTGTAAAGTGGACACTGGAGTCATCAGTAATACGCTGTTTGATGTTATGAAAGTGAAGGTGGAAGATCTTGTTGGTTTGCAGATCATTAGCGAGGACAGAGTGGTGGTGAAGTTCGCCGAGAATTGCTTGTTCAGGCAGTTTATTGAACAGTATGAGGATCGGGAGGTGCGGCTGAGCAACGGTCGGGGTTCTGTGACGGTGGCGAATACGAGTGTGGAGTATACGTACGTATCGATTAAAAATGCTCCAATTGAAATGTCAGAGGATCATCTCCGTCGGGCGCTTGCCAGGTATGGCCGTGTTGACTTTATTCGTGTGTGTAGGCACACGTCTGGAGCCGTCAAAGGACTCATGAATGGTTACAGAACGGCAAAAATGGTCCTTCGTGGGAATGTGCCTTCCTCACTTTCGATTACTGGCTATACGGTCGGCTTCTTCTACCGGGGACAAACTCGGACATAATTCAAGTGTGGTCATGTTGGCCATGTGGCTGCTGCCTGCACCACCAGGATGGATGACCGGGTTAATCTGTTCAATGAAACTGATTTTCCTCCTTTGCACGAGCAAGAAGATCTGTCAGTTTTGAGCAGTGCCCCTTGTATGGGACCAGATGCAGTGGTGGATGGCGCAAATCTGGGTCCCAAGAGTGCTGCTTCAGTGGTATCTCCTGGTGAGGATGACATCCGTACTGCTGTAGCGTCTCCTGAAAGGTCTAGTGGGAATGTCGATCCTCCCTACAAGCACGTGCGTGCCCGTGCAGACCAGCTCCGAAGGCGAGTGTGCTGTGGTGCCTCCCTACTCTGGTGAGATGGTAGATGCAGTGGTAGGCATTTCATTGGTGGATGGGTGCTCCAATGCTGAGTCGTTTGGTGTGCATCGGAACCCGCAGCAAGTAATCAGTGATGGTGTTGATATGGCTCGGTCTGCTGCTCGAACAACCGTGGTGGTGGCGGAAGTGCATATGGAGGATGTATATGCTCCTAGCCGCGGTTCTGGACGACGTGAGGCAGATTGCCTGTTGCCTGTTGGCGCTGGGCAGCACAGTATGAAGCGGCGGAAATTTGGAGGTTCTCTTCAGAATATCCTAGATGCACGGAGGAGGTTGGAAGACGGCACCCCCCCTTCCCTGACGGCTGTGCGGTGTGATCCTATGGTTCCAGTCCGACTCTGATATTCCGCCTTCTGGTGGGGGCGTGTCTGTGATGGATACGGGAGTCCCTAAAATTCGCGGGAGTGATCCACCACCTGGTGGTACACAATGTGGATTGGTGGGATATTGTGAATGGGGTCCAGGAAGAGTCGGTAGGGGGAGATTTGGTGGTAGAGCTCCAGAAAAGTTCTCTGGGTAAGCTTGCCGAAGTCGCTCCCACTCCAGTAGTTTTGGGAGATGGGGTTGAGGGCTCTTCTGTTGGGTGCGATGCTACCCTGGGATGTAGTGGTAGTGTTGTGTGAATGTGGTCTTCTCTTAATTTTTTCTCAATGGATGTGTGGATGAAATGTGCGACATTGAACGTTAATGGGCTGAATTGCCGTTTGAAGCAACGTCAGCTTGTGTTGGTGGCCCGCTATCACAAGTTGGATGTTATATTTATTCAGGAGCATAATGTTAAGTGTATGGACCGACTGGAGGTGGTGTTGGATTATTTCGAGGTGTTGCTGAACCCTCCGGTGTTATCAAAGGGTGGCACGATGATTTTGTTGGCAAAGAGGGCGAGTATGGGGATAGTGAGTTCGGAAATGGATGACTGTGGTAATGTGATTTTGGCGCATGTGTCGTTTATGGGTTCCGTGATTCCCTTGCTGAATGTGTATGCACCCTCAGGAACGCATAGGCGAGCTGAGAAGGAGGAGTTGTTCTCTGATGGTTTGCTTTATTTTTTACGGAATGACACGAGAAGGATGATTTTTGGTGGTGACTTTAATTGTGTAATCTCAGTTCGGGACTGTAGCACTCGTGCTCAGGCGTCTGTCTCTCCTGCTTTAGTTAGGACGTTGCAATCTATGCACTTCCGTGATACCTGTTTCCTGGCGGGTGGTGTCCCGACCTATACCTTTGTTAGTAGGGAATATGGCTCTCGCCTTGATCGCGTGTATGTGCACAAATCTTATGGTCAGGTCCGCTCTTGGGCCACTGTTCCGGTCTGTTTTTCGGACCACAGTATGGTGGTGGTGGGCGTTGTTGTCAATGATCAGGTGCGGTTGGGTAGGGGTTGGTGGAAGCTAAATTGTGGTTTGCTTAGATACCCGTTGGTGGTGGAGGAATTTAGTGTGATGTGGAGAGCGCTAGTGCTGCGGAAAGTTGATTTTGTGTCTATGCTAGATTGGTGGAACTGGTGTAAGGTGGAGTGCAAACGTTTCTTTGTTCGTTTCTCGAAGCGTCTTGCAGCGGAACGGTATGGTCTTTTGAATTTGTTGCAAGCTCGACTGCGTCAGCTTTATGGGCTCATGGACCAGGGTTTGGATAGGTATGATGAGATTGTATTGCGGAAGAGACGGATAAATGGGTTGCGGGAGGAAGTGGCTCAGGGATATTGTGACGATAATCTCCTTCAAGAGATTGAGCCTGCTCTTCCCTCCAAAAATACGTCGATACATCTATATAAAACAAGTATAGAAGAAAAATCCAACAACGACAACACCAGCAAGGTTTGCCAGAGCGCAAAACGTATGCAGCCAGGAACACCTGCTCCACCTCAAACCGCCAAACTACCTGTCTTGTCGCCGGCTCATCGCTGATTGGCTACGGGTCTAGCTGCAACTGCACTCCACCCACCATACTACTTGATGTCTGGGGCCGCCACGACCTCAGTCTTCAGAATATCCCGTGCTTTCGACAAGTTAACACGTCTCGTTGGTAGACTAAGCCCCAGGCTAACGTGTACTAAGAGAAGTGATAGCTTGAAGCCAATATTCCGGCACCTACTTACTTTGTTTGCCATACTCTTTATTTGTTCATTTGTCTTAACGTAACTTTTCATTTTGCCATTTAATTATTCTTATTACTTTGATTTTATTATACGAATTTGTATGTCCATTTTATTCATGTTTTGCTTTCTTTAACGTAATTAAAATTTCATTGTTAAAATTTACTTGTGTTTTGTGTGTCTTCTCCTTACCTTACCACAGACGAAGTTCCAGATTTTCTATTTTTTTTTCTATATGTGACGAGGCCATACCCCTAGCTTTTGAACAGCCGAACACCAACGCGTTACCGTCACAGTATCCATATCCGTCTATTGACATCTGAGCGTGTAGAGGGTGAGGAAGTCTCTGCCCACTTATTGGGTAAGGTTAAGTCCCCTAGGTACTCTACCGTTATGACTGGTATTCGCAGGGTAGATGGAACGGTCCTCGCTAATACTGATGGGTTGGTGTGTTATGTTCGGGAAGAGTTGGAGGGTTTGTATAGGAAGGTAGGGTGTATGTCGGCGGATTGTGAGCATTTTCTTAGTTTTTGCCAGAATGTGTTGTCTGTTGAGGACAATGTGCCATTACTGAGAGTGTTTACGGATAGGGATATTTGGGAGGTGGTTCGGGGGTTAGCGAATGGGAAGGCGCCTGGGTCTGATGGGTTGCCGGCGGAATTCTATAAGTGTTTATGGGGGGTGATTGGGTCGGACTTCTCAGAGGTGGTGCGGTATAGCCTGAGGCATGGTGTTATTAGTGGGTCACAGTCTTTTGGTATTATTTGTCTCCTGGCGAAATCTGGGGATGTGCAGCTGCTCACAAATTGGAGACAGTTGTCTCTCCTGAACCAGGATTATAAAATTCTTTCCAAGGTACTGGCGAATAGGCTTCGGTTGGTTTTGGGAAAGTGTATTTCACCGGGGCAGTTTTGTGGTGTTCCGGGTAGGTCGATTGTCTACTGCAATAATTTGATGAAGGATATGATTTATTATCTTTCGGATAATGTTGTTCCATCGGCCATGGTAAATTTAGATTGGTCCAAGGTTTTTGATAGGGTGGATATGAGTTTTGTGTTTCAGGTGATGGAGAGGGTTGGGATTGGGCCGCAGTTTGTCTCTTGGGTCAGAATGCTCTATAGGGGATGCAAGAGTACTGTTTGTATTAACGAGGTATTGAGTGCCCCCTTTTTCCTTGGGAGGTCGGTCCGGCAGGGTTGCCCCCTTTCTATGATCCTGTTTATTCTGTTTCAGGAACCTCTGTATATGGCTTTGCGGTCCCATCATTCTCTTATGCCGCCACGTCTCCCGAATGGTTTGCTGGTACCCGTTGTAGGGTATGCAGACGACACGACTGTCTCCACAGAGGAGTCAGTTCTTGTGGTGCAGGATATACTGGCTCGGTTTCATCGGGCGACGGGGGCAGTGCTAAATCTAGAGAAATCTTGTATGATGGGGCTTGGTGCCTGGGCTTCTCGGCCTTCGTGGCCCCCCCCCCCCCCCACGAAGGCCGAGAAGCCCAGGCACCAAGCCCCATTGTTCTTGGTTCACGGTTGTGGACTCCATTCAGACTCTTGGCATCCGGTGGTGTAAAACGTATGCGATGTCCTTGCAGGTGAATTGGGAGGCAGTCTCTAGAAGAGTTTTGGGTTCAATTTCATGTTTGTATGGGAGGAGGTTGACTTTGTTTCAGAGGGGGCTGCTACTTAACTGCAAGGTTCTGTCCAAAGTTTGGTACATGGCTCATACCTTTCCGTTGAGTCGGCAGTTTGCATTGGCCATTAATAAGGTTTTTTTCGATACTTGTGGGGTGGGAGGTATTGTCCGTAACGTAGGTCTACGCTTTGTTTGCCAAAATTTCGAGGCGGGATTGGATTGTTCAATGTATACTATAGGGCGTTGGCAATATTTTCTCTCTCTTTTAGGAAGGGGTTCTTGGAGGGGGATGGTGTGTTCTCTCTGGGGTTATAT
>NC_091160.1:24123605-24172745 GCF_040958095.1 Procambarus clarkii
TGCCATAGTACATGTGGCCTTTTACAAATCATGTGTTCTGTTTTCCTTGAGTGGGTACCTTCTCATTTGTTCATTTCATCTGTTACCTTTATACTATTCGTGTCCTAGGTTTGGGTGGTGTGAGTTAGCTCTGTATTTGCTAGGGTTTGAATGTATATTTATTTAATGACTTTATATGGAAAAGGAAAAAACTGTATGTATATATATATATATGTATGTGTATATGTTTGTGTAGGCTGTTGCGTGTTGTAACTGAACTGTGTGCTTTAAAACTGAGTAATTTGCTTTGTATTCGTTTACGCTGTTTTACATTGTTACTTTATTACTGTCATTTTTGTATATTTCTTTTATGCATTTTTTGTCATGGGTCTTTGTTTTTGTATTAGGTGTCCGGCCTTTTGGTCTGTATGCCTTAGGTGTGTTGTTTAGTGGGGCGTTTTGGGGATGTTTTCATTGGGTAAAATGCTACTAATGTTTTCAAGTGTTTTATGGGTTTTGTACATGGTTAGGTGGATAGATATATGCTTTCCCCTTGTGTTGTGTTCATTTATGTTCCCCATCATACGCCTTTATTCGTCAGTACTGTAATTTTCCTTAAGGGCTGAGGGATGGGTAGTTTAATCACCTGTTTTGTGTTGATTGTTTCAATTTTCTTATGAGCCATGTGTGTGCTATCCAACTCACTGTGTAATAGTGCTTTGGTAACTTTTTATATTGTATTTGTGTGTTTTATAAGAAAAAAAAAAAAAGGTGTGGTCGAGCTGATCGAGTGGAGACATGTTTGAGTTAAGTTGGTGGATCTTTGTTTTATTTCATAGCTTACAAGGCTGATTTTCTGGTTAGACTATTAAGAGATTACCCATCTATGCATTTGTATTGATATGAAGTGATATATGTTATACAGTGCTATTATAAGATAAATTATTGGTGTAAGAATATTTCTGGCTACCTGCATTTTTCCATGTATGTTATTTGTATGTTTCTCTGTTACCCTTATCTAAAAGTATATTGCTCTGTTAGTAAAAAAAAAAAAAAAAAAAAGTTATTGTCGAAAAATTTATCAGCACAAATTGACACCATCGTTACCAGGGAAAGCATAGTATCCGTACAGTATTAAACATTATACGAACTTGTATATTGTATTTACTGATATGGTTATTCCGCCTGAGAATACCCAAAGTTTGGCAAACCTCTCATAGTAATATTAATAACTGTCATACAATATCTTATTTGGATGTTAGTATTACGATGTATACTTCCGGCAGCTATCCGTGACAACCAGAAGAATTAATATCAATTACCTGGTACAACAAGTAACTTGTTATTACGCTAGCCTCACCCACGAGGAGTATCTGTTCATATCTGATTTGTCCACGCTATGATCAACTATACAGATAAGCTGTATTTGTTTTAATTTTAGTTACTAATCATTTGTAGACTTAACACCTAGTAACATTGTAGTGATTTTTCTACCAATCGATAATTTCGATTGATAGACTTGCATTAAAAAAAAAACCCTCCCCCCCCCACCTTGTGTAGGAAACTTTGTGGGAATAAACTCACAGTTCACCTTAACATCATAAAGTCCGCCAACTAAAATTAACGTAAGAAATAAATTACAATATAAATATATGTGAACAAACTTGAATGGTCCACAAGCACCATTCAAGCTTAGGGGTCAGAACACTGTTCAATCTGTGGTAATAATTATGATTATTTGTTACGGCCTCGCTTACTGCCGTGTGGCCACACATTTATGCCGAATGCATTTATAAAGCCTTCAAGAATAGTCAGCTGATGTGTCCAAGCTGCTGTGGATTATTAATTTATTAATATAAATTATTAAATTTTAAATAAATCAATAAATCCCACGAGTCAGTTCCCCCCCCCCCCCCCCCCAAGCAGGAAATATTTAATACAGATGGTAATGTATATGGTAATTCAGAAAATTACCAATTCTATATTAAATAGAAAAGTATAGAAAAATTAATTGTGGTTCTTTCTGATTATAATGTGTGGATAGGCAGGCAGATGGGTTATTAAGTGGACAAAATATTGAAGTTTTTGAAAGGTAGGATAAAGTACATTTAGCGTTTACCATTTATACCGATACAATTCATTAAACTATCAACATTTAGTCAACTTTGTTGACCAATTGTTGATAGTTTAGTCAACAATCTACCCCCCCCCCCTCATCTACAAAGTGGTAAAGAAATAAGTTGGTTGCTGGACACTGCTCTAGCAATCCCCAGAGATAGCATCTTGCAGCGCTCAGCTCTGCCACTTTTGTATACACAAAATCTGCTAACTGCCTCAAATAGTGAAATAGTATCCTTCCCCACGATAGTAGTCCAGAATATAAAGATTAGCAACAAATGTGTACTTCAAAATAGAGCACATCGGACTAAACTTCCTGAATCTAAAGAGTTGAACTTTTCCTGTTAACCAAAAATGTACGTATCTCTGATCAGCCAACATTGCTCTCCCATTATTCTTCCTGCTCGAGATAATTGACGAGGGCGGGGGAGGGGCATACTACCCGATTCACTTATTCTGCAATTATAATTTTTTTTCCCCACCATCCTACAACCAATATCACATTCCGGGGAGTCCAGTCCTGGCTACTGTGGGGCGAGGACCTGTTGCCTGACCTCTCCGACAGTTGGTGGGAGTTTGCCGACCTGGCCGCCAGGGGGCTCCGGCGTGTCTACGTGACCTGCCAGTTGTTGCGTGAGAGGGTGCTGTTTAGCTTGTCGGCGCCATGGGGACCCCCCCTCCCCCCCTGTTCGCCAGAAGACGACCATTGGTTTGGAGTTTTCAGTACGTGCTTCACATCTTGCTCTGGAGATTGTGTTGTTGGACATGAGCCCGTACACCTCTTCCACACGAACACACGAGCTCCTGACGACCCACTGAGCGCTAGTGAAGTTTAACTCTGCGGCAGTGTACAAGGAGTTCGTAGCCCACTATAATGGACGAACTTTGACCCTCCATGGGGACGGTGGTACGGTCGCCATTTCCAACCACTGCTGGCCTGTTACTTGTGTGGCATTTCATGGTGTGCCCTTCGAGGCTTCGGAGATTCTTTGGCCAACATGGCACAGTGGTCTCCCTCCGTATGAACTCTGTTTCTTCCGGCAGGTGGCATGGGGTCCCCTGTGGTACACGGACTCTCGCCTTGAAACTCAAGTCCCCAGTTCCCTCCACGGTTACATTGCTGGGGTACACACTGCAGGCATTCTATGCAGGGCCGCCACACTCGTTTTGGTTGTGGCCTTGAGGGGCAGCTGCTTGCACTGGGGTTGCGGCTGCCCCTATTAATCCGTTTCGGGAAGAGGATTACCCCCCCCCCCCCCCTCCCCCGTTGGTGGCGCAGGACTTGTCGCCTCATGGAGTGGGTGGGGATGTTCCCCTGCAGCCTGCCGACCTGGTGGTGGTTCCGAGTTCCTTGGTTGCTGGCCCGGCGTGTGTGGATGGTGGTGTACACGACGAGGTGGGTGGTGTGCGGGGCTCCGGCCCTGCAGTCTGTCTCCTCGCTTCCGACGGCTTCTGCACCTGTTTCTGTCTCTGCACCTCTGTCGCCTTCGCTCTCCCTGCAGGCTCCCTCACCACTGTTGATCCCTTCCTCTCCTCCGGCAACGCCAATTCTTTCTCCTGTCTCCTCTGTGGGTGGCAGTCTCGTCCCCCATGTCGCTGAGGCTGACATTCTGCGGGGTCGTGCTCTCAAGGTTGTGGGGCGGCCTGCCACCGGCTCTTCTCGGGTGCCTCCTGCAGGGGGTGACAGTTCCGATGACCAACGGCCTGTTCCCAAGCGTTCACCTACGGATATAGGTGCTTCGCCTCCTCGTACACGGGCAGAGGATGCGGCGTGTGTTGATATTTGTTCTGCAAGCTGTTTCTCTGTGGCATGCGAGGATGGTGCGTCTGGTGCTGGTGTAGTTCCAGGGGATGGTGTGGGCCCTGGTGTGGCTCCTGCTGTTGGGGTGGGGGCCGGTGTGGGGCCTGTGGCTCTCGCTTCGGGTGCGTTGCCTGGTTCTGGTTCCTCTTGGTGGGGGGGGGGGTCCCCCTTGCTAGGTTGAGGGTGAGGGGGTTGTTCCTCATTTGCTAGGTTGAGGGTGAGCGTAGCAACCTGGTGGTGGTACTGAAGAAAACTGCTCGCTCTGAGGGTTCGTGTCCCATCCCCCGTTTTCTCGGCGGCGGTTTTGCTGCCCCTCACGTCTACGGCCATTTCTTCTGTCTCCTGCTTGGTCGGAGGCGGTGCTGCCACCTCGGCAGCCTCCACCCGTTGTTCTGGTACCTCCTGCTTCCACGGCGATGGTGTTCCTGCCTTACTTGACTAGTTCTTCGTCTTCGGTGTCCTTTGGTTGGGGGTGGTCATTTCCACCGGATTTGGTGATACCCGAGTATATGCGGGTAGCATATACCCGAGTATATGCGGGTAGCATATACCCGAGTATATGACGTACCCGCGGTGTCGTGATAAGCCGTTCACCTACCGAACAGGAGTATTTGATTTGGGAGGCTTATAAGCTTAAGTATCCATCATGGAAGTTCCGAGAAATATTCGCCACGATTGCTGTGTGTTGTGTTGTGGTGTTGCTTGTGCATAGGTGCGTGGTTGTGGGGTGGGGTTGCATGTGTCTGGGATGGGGCGGGTTTTGTTTTCCGGTTCTTGCGTGTTACGTTTTTTTGTTTGTGGGTTTGCTTGTGGGGGTTTGCGTGCGTGCGTGAGTGTGTGCTAGTAGTATATTATGTATTTCGTGTCCTTACGGCCTTCTGGTCGTCTGCACATGTCTTTGTGCTTGTTTAAGTACTTACAGTTCCCTGTCTGGTTCTGTTTTCTGTTATGAATGCTTTGTGTTTCTTGTACTGGTGGTGTGTCCTGTTCTGAATTTTGTTCTGTCATTTGTTTTGCTTCTGTTTTCAGTTGTATGTGTCTTGTTTTAATCTTTTGTCGCTACTGACACCTTTGTGTGCCCCATCTGGTTAGTGCAGCTTTTGTTTTTGTATGCATGTTCCTATGTATTTGTATGTTTTTGGTTTCACTTATGTTACATTGCTCTATGTGCCTTGTTATCTGTATTTTGTCAGTGTTCCTTGTTATTCTAGGCTTACTGTGTGCTGCTACTGTGCATGTTTTTGTTTTGTTTTATGGTGTATGTTGTGTGGTGTAGCGATTATATGCTTGGTTTTGGTGTTTCTGTATCTTGTGCTGTATTTAATGTTTTATAAATAAGAAAAAAATACATGACATCCCTACGTCAAGCATCTACCACCTCAAGTGGTAATCTTTGCGATCACTGTACACCATCGCATTTTACGTTTCGCTTCTCCCTTTCCCCCTACCATGAGGTTACCTTTAGGCGATTTCGGGGCTTAGGGACCCCACGGCCAGGTCGTCGACCAGGCCTTCTCGTTGCTGTACTGGTCAACCAGGCAGTTGGACGCAGCCTGACGTGCGAGTCACAGCCTGGTTGATCAGGGATCCTTTGGAGGTGTTCGTCAAATTCTCTTTAACACTGAGGGGTCGCCCAGTTATGCCCCTTATGTGTAGTGGAAGAGTTTTGAACAGTCTCGGGACTCTGATGTTGATAGTTTTCAGAGTACCTGTTGCACCTCTGCTTTTCAACGGTAGATTGACAGCTGAACGTCCACGTTGAACGCCACCACGGACTGAAGTCCACACTGCACGTGGACAGAACACCCTAGTGCACAATTTCCTCTCCCAAGAACTGCTGAACCTGTAGGCGGTATTTCCGCCTACAGGTGCCGGCGTTATCAATGCACCCACTTTGCCCAGAACTGCATCAGCCGTGAGCAGAGTTACAACATCTGTGTTGGGGAAAAAACCATTACAGGATTTGCACAGCTACCTGCCTACCAGCGCTGCCTACTATGAGATGAAGCCCACACCGCAGTTTCATCAGACTGCACAGCTAAGAAAGTCGACATTCAGAAAATGACAGAAGCCAGACAAACCACCGCCACTCCAAAACCGAAGACATTCAACATCCAGGCAGTAGTTTTCCCAGACCTCCCGACAAGGGGCGGCGCTCCACGCAACTACTGGACGAACATCCGCAGCAACAGCCAATCGCAGATCCAGACGACACCGCCCAACCAGGCCAGCCAATCATCGACCCGGCCGTCGCCACCACCACCCACCATCGATAGCACTGTTGCTGCCCCTCATAAACAGCCGAACAAGTCTATGTGGGTGGGGATCAGGACAGGTTGACTAGTTTAGCAGTTACCAGGGAGGATGTAATTAAACAATTAGAAAAACTAAAACCAAACAAATCCCCAGGGCCGGATGAAGTGTTTGCCAGGGTGCTTAAAGAATGCAAAGAGGAGCCTTCCGAGCCACTGTCAACCATATTTAATAAATCAATAGAGTCAGGCAGAGTGCCAGAGTCATGGAAGGTAGCTAATGTGGTACCAATTTTTAAGAAAGGAGATAGATCACTTGCGTCAAACTATCAGCCAATTACCCTAACGTCTATTGTGGGAAAGTTACTTGAATCAATAATTGCAAATACAATTCGTCTCCATCTTGAAAAACAAATTAATAAACGAGTCGCAACATGGTTTTACAAATGGCCGTTCATGTTTAACAAATTTGCTAACTTTTTATTCCAGCATAGTTGAGGCAGTTGATAGTGGTAAGGATTGTGATGTGTACCTTGACTTTAGCAAAGCTTTTGATACAGTGCCACATGAAAGACTAATTAAAAAAAATAGAAGCTCATGGTATTGGGGGCGCTATATTTACTTGGATTAGGGTATGGCTATTCCAAAGGAAACAGTATAAATGGGGTTAAGTCAGAGTGGGATAATGTTGTTAGTGGAGTACCTCAGGGCTCTGTCCTGGGCCCTCTGTTGTTCATAATATATATAAATGATTTAGATTCACGTTTGAGTAGCAACATTTGCAAATTTGCCGATGATACGAAAATCGGTAGGGAAATTAATCCGGAGGAGGACTCATTTCACTTCAAGTTGATCTAGATAGGGTTTTGAAATGGTCAAAGGATTGGCAAATGCAGTTTAATGCTGATAAATGTAAAGTTCTGAAGCTAGGTAATGATGATAGAGTTACAAGATACGAGCTAGATGGTGTTGAGATTGCGAAGTCGGATTGCGAAAGGGATCTGGGAGTTATGATTAGTAAGAATTTAAAACAAAAGGATCAATGCATGAATGTTCGTAATAAGGCGAATAGGACACTGGGATTTATTAATCGAAGCGTTAGTAACAAGACACCTGGTGTGGTTCTTAAGCTATATCTTTCTCTGGTTAGGCCCCATTTAGATTATGCAGTTCAGTTTTGGTCGCCGTATTATAGAATGGATATAAATTCACTGGAACGTGTCCAGCGTAGGATGACTAAGTTAATTCCCCAAATTAGAAATCTTTCATATGAAGAAAGATTTACAAAGCTTAAGTTGCATTCACTGGAAAGGCGAAGAGTTAGGGGTGACATGATTGAGGTTTACAAGTGGATGAATGGACATAACAGGGGGGATATTAATAGTGTATTAAAAATATCAACACAAGACAGAACACGAAACAATGGGTATAAATTGGTTAAGTTTAGATTTAGGAAAGACTTGGGTAAATACTGGTTCAGTAACAGGGTTGTTGATTTGTGGAACCAATTGCCGCGTAATGTGGTGGAGGTGGTGTCCCTCGATTGTTTCAAGCGCGGGTTACATAAGAACATAAGAACAAAGGCAACTGCAGAAGGCCTGTTGGCCCATACGAGGCAGCTCCTATTCTATAACCACCCAATCCCACTCATATACTTGTCCAACCCGTGCTTGAAACAATCGAGGGACCCCACCTCCACAATGTTACGCGGCAATTGGTTCCACAAATCAACAACCCTGTTACTGAACCAGTATTTACCCAAGTCTTTCCTAAATCTAAACTTAACCAATTTATACCCATTGTTTCGTGTTCTGTCTTGTGTTGATATTTTTAATACACTATTAATATCCCCCCTGTTATGTCCATTCATCCACTTGTAAACCTCAATCATGTCACCCCTAACTCTTCGCCTTTCCAGTGAATGCAACATTAAGCTTTGTTAATCTTTCTTCATATGAAAGATTTCTAATTTGGGGAATTAACTTAGTCATCCTACGCTGGACACGTTCAAGTGAATTTATATCCATTCTATAATATGGCGACCAAAACTGAACTGCATAATCTAAATGGGGCCTAACTAGAGCAAGATATAGCTTGAGAACCACACCAGGTGTCTTTTTACTAACGCTGCGATTAATAAATCCAAGTGTCCGATTTGCCTTATTACGAACATTTATGCATTGATTCTTTTGTTTTAAATTCTTACTAATCATAACTCCCAGATCCCTTTCGCAATCCGACTTCGCAATCACAACACCATCTAGCTCGTATCTTGTAACTCTATCATCATTACCTAACCTCAGAACTTTACATTTATCAGCATTAAACTGCATCTGCCAATCCTTTGACCATTTCAAAACCCTATCTAGATCAACTTGAAGTGATAGTGAGTCCTCCTCCGAATTAATTTCCCTACCGATTTTCGTATCATCGGCAAATTTGCAAATGTTGCTACTCAAACCTGAATCTAAATCATTTATATATATTATAAACAACAGAGGTCCCAGGACAGAGCCTTGAGGCACTCCACTTACAACATTTTCCCACTCTGACTTGATTCCATTTATACTAACTCTGTTTCCTTTGGTATAGCCATGCCATGCACGTTATCTTTTTATTCTAGCATTGTTGAGGCAGTCGGTCAGGTGAAGTCACAGTGAGAGGTTGTGTTAACCGGAGCTCCTGAGTGTTGTTATATTATCATAGCAATATGGAAGTTGTAGTGAAGGACCTGGTGACTCTAGTGGGAGCCCTGAGGACAGAGTTGGACTCTCTGCGGGAGGAGGTGCGTCAGCTTAAAAAACAACGAGAAGTAACGAAGGAGGAGACCAGCAGTAAAGGGACCTCGTCTTGGAGAGTTGCGAAAGACAGGGGCCTTAAGAAGACTTTGATAAAGCCGCCTTCAAACGCCATAGCAACTTCAAATTCATTTGACGTTTTGGAGGACGAGTGCTGTGGAGAGACTGTGGATCGCGCAAAAGGGAAAGCAACGAAGAGAAAGGAAGCGCAGGCCCCTCAGAAAGTAAAGGAAGTACCTAAGCAAACATTAGTTGTGGGAGATTCCCAGATAAGGTATTTGGATAGAACGTTTTGTGCTAGAGATAGGGGGAACAGGTTAAGGGTTTGCTATCCCGGAGCTGGCATTGGTGATATTATAAACAACATGAATGATATTATGGCTGGTAATGGGAACAATCCCATTATTTGCATTAGCGTGGGAGGAAATGATGTTGGTCGAGTCAGGAGTGAGGAACTGATTCAGAGGTATAAAACAGCCATAGAGTTAGTTAGGAGCAAGGGAGGCATCCCGATCATATGTGGCATTCTTCCAAGAAAGGGAGTGGGAAATGAATGGATATCGAGGGCACTTGGTGTCAATTGCCGGCTGGAAAGATATTGCAAATCAAATGCAATATCTTTCATAGACAACTGGGAACACTTCTATGGAAGAAATGAAATGTATGCTCGTGATGGGGTGCATCTATCGAGAGCTGGGGTTGTTGCTGTTGCGAACTCGCTAGAAGAAGTGGTTAGAGGTGTTTGTTTGGGTTTAAACTGTTAGTAGATAGAGGTATGGGAATTGATTTGGAGGAAGGAGGTAATAAAAGTATGTGTTTGTGGGAGAAAGGAATTGGCAAAACGATCAGGGAAAGAGAAGGTCCGCAAAATAACAATTCACTTAGGGTATATTACACTAACAGTAGAAGTCTAAGAAATAAAATTAACGAATTAAATGCTCTTGTCTGCACAGAAAAAATAGATATTATTGCACTTACCAAAACGTGGATGAATGTAGAAAATAGAGAACTATTAGCTGAATATCAAATATATGGATTTAAACTATTTCACACAGATAGATATATTAGACGAGGAGGTGGAGTAGCCATATATGTTAGGGACAATTTGAAATGTAGTCTCAAAGAGGGAATCAAAACAGAGCCACACACAGAAACTATTTGGATTGAATTAAACGAAAAAGCTAATAATATTATAATAGGAGTAATATATAGGCCACCAAATTTAGACAGAATGGAAGCAAAGCATCTATGGGATGAAATATCTAGAGCATCTAGATCTAACAGTATTTATGTCATGGGTGACTTTAATTTTAGCGGAATAAACTGGTTGAACAAAACAGGGAATAGTGAAGCAGAAGATTTTCTAGAATTAATTGACGATTGCTTTCTTACGCAACACATTAAGGAACCAACACGGGAAAATAATATTTTAGATTTAGTGTTAACTAACAGGGAAACGCAAATTAATGACATCGAAATAGAGAGTGAGCTAGGGAGCAGTGATCACAAAGAAATCAGATTTAGCATAGAATGGAATAGACGAGTAGGAGAAAATTCTGTTAAAGTGCCAGATTTTCGAAAAGCTGATTTTAATAGCCTAAGAAATTTTTTGGGTCAAATTGATTGGAAAGGCTTGGGTATGGGGTGTGGGCCGGTCTTGGAGCGAGACATGAACCCAGCGATAGGTGACTTAAATGGGGATTTCGATGTGGATTCAATATATAACTTATTTAAGAATATTCTAAACAAAGCACAGGAACGTAGTATACCATACAAATTGAATAGATCGTATACTAATGACCCAAAGTGGATAACAAAGAATTTGAAGAACCTTATAGGTAAAAAGAGAGCTTGGTACAAAAGGATTAAAAATGGGGAGGTCACTTTAGAACAGGAATTCGTACAACTGGTTAGAAATGTTAAAAAAGAGATAAGGAAAGCAAAAAGAAACTATGAAGTTCGCATAGCAGGGCAAGCAAAGACAAATCCTAAAGGGTTTTTTGTTATATCGTACTAAGACTAGGGAAAGGATAGGTCCATTAAAAACTGAGACAGGTCAAATAACAGATAGTGATGAAGAGATGAGTAGTATTTTTAATAAATATTTTGTATCTGTATTTACTAAAGAGGAACTTAACAATATGCCTTCAGCCGAACAAGTCTATGTGGGTGGGGACGAGGACAGGTTGACGAGTTTAGCAGTTACCAGGGAGGATGTTCTTAAACAAATAGTAAAACTCAAACCAAACAAATCCCCAGGGCCGGATGAAGTGTTTGCTAGGGTGCTTAAAGAATGCAAAGAGGAGCTTTGTGACCCACTGTCAACCATATTTAATAAATCAATAGAGTCAGGCAGAGTGCCAGAGTTTTGGAAAGTTGCTAATGTGATACCAGTTTTTAAGAAAGGAGATAGATCACTTGCGTCTAACTATCGACCAATTAGCCTAACGTCTATTGTGGGAAAGTTACTCGAATCTATAATAGCAAATAAAATTCGTCTTCATCTTGAAAAACATAAATTAATAATTGAGTCGCAACATGGTTTTATAAATGGCCGTTCATGTTTAACAAATTTGTTATCTTTTTATTCTAGCATTGTTGAGGCAGTTGATAGTGGTAAGGATTGCGATGTTGTATACCTTGACTTTAGCAAAGCTTTTGATACAGTGCCACATGAAAGACTGATTAAAAAAATAGAGTCTCATGGTATTGGGGGTGCTATATTAAGCTGGATTAGGGCATGGCTATACCAAAGGAAACAGAGTTAGTATAAATGGAATCAAGTCAGAGTGGGAAAATGTTGTAAGTGGAGTGCCTCAAGGCTCTGTCCTGGGACCTCTGTTGTTTATAATATATATAAATGATTTAGATTCAGGTTTGAGTAGCAACATTTGCAAATTTGCCGATGATACGAAAATCGGTAGGGAAATTAATTCGGAGGAGGACTCACTATCACTTCAAGTTGATCTAGATAAGGTTTTGAAATGGTCAAAGGATTGGCAGATGCAGTTTAATGCTGATAAATGTAAAGTTCTGAGGTTAGGTAATGATGATAGAGTTACAAGATACGAGCTAGATGGTGTTGTGATTGCGAAGTCGGATTGCGAAAGGGATCTGGGAGTTATGATTAGTAAGAATTTAAAACAAAAGGATCAATGCATAAATGTTCGTAATAAGGCAAATCGGACACTTGGATTTATTAATCGCAGCGTTAGTAACAAGACACCTGGTGTGGTTCTCAAGCTATATCTTGCTCTAGTTAGGCCCCATTTAGATTATGCAGTTCAGTTTTGGTCGCCATATTATAGAATGGATATAAATTCACTTGAACGTGTCCAGCGTAGGATGACTAAGTTAATTCCCCAAATTAGAAATCTTTCATATGAAGTAAGATTAACAAAGCTTAAGTTGCATTCACTGGAAAGGCGAAGAGTTAGGGGTGACATGATAGAGGTTTACAAGTGGATGAATGGACATAACCGGGGGGATATTAATAGGGTATTAAAAGTATCAACACAGGACAGAACACGAAACAATGGATATAAATTGGATAAGTTTAGATTTAGGAAAGACTTGGGTAAATACTGGTTCAGTAACAGGGTTGTTGATTTGTGGAACCAATTGCCGCGTAACATTGTGGAGGTGGGGTCCCTCGATTGTTTCAAGCACGGGTTGGACAAGTATATGAGTGGGATTGGGTGGTTATAGAATAGGAGCTGCCTCGTATGGGCCAATAGGCCTTCTGCAGTTACCTTTGTTCTTATGTTCCTAATCCAGCTTAATATAGCACCCCCAATACCATGAGACTATTTTTTTAATCAGTCTTTCATGTTAGACAAAACCTTTTGTCCAACCTTTCAGGTTGGACAAAAATATGAGTGGGATTGGGTGGTTATAGAATAGGAGCTGCCTCGTATGGGCCAATAGGCCTTCTGCAGTTACCTTTGTTCTTATGTTCATCCATTTAGAGGAAAAACTGGCAGATTTTCTGCTATTATTTATGGACAAATATCTTACATTCATGTACAGCCACTAGCACACATTGCGTTTCAGGCTAGTCCTTTATTCTATGTTCCACAATACAACTGCCAAATATTTTAACAACCAGGTACCCATTTAACTGTTGGGTAAACAGGTTACAGGTAAGGATTGACACCCAGTAAATCGTCCCCAGCCAGGATACTATATCAGAAGGCAGTATCAAATACTTTGTAGAAAATCTTCCGGTCTTCAATATCCGAGGCCATACTCACCACACACTTCTCAACCAGTGGCCAGCACCCCATCTACAGACCGTTAAGCCTACAGAACCAACTCCAATACCGGCAAGCACCCACACCTCGTAGGACCCCCCCTCCCCTCCCGACCGACCGTGGGACCTGCAGGTCAACCAACGCCAGGACGTCACCCAGGAACGCCAACACCGACCCCGGACCACTCAGGAGCAATAGACACTACAGATAACGAAACCACAACCTTTGAAGACAACTTCGTTACCGCCTACCAAGTCAACAAACCCTTGAATGAAGATCTCACTTACCCACATGAGACAAGACGACATCCCATCCGGAATTACCATGTCAAACTTCGACGCAGAATCATTTACACATGGGGACTTAGGTGAACAACAGACCCCTTGCAGATTCTTACTCCACAACCCAAGTCACCCAGCCCTGCCAATGAAATTTGATAGCCCATGTCATACATAGCAAACAGCACCATCTGTTTGTATGCGCTGCGTTTCATACGCCAGCTGTAGGTAAACAGAGCGTACAACTTGGACGCTGCTAGTCATGTACCATTCTAAGTATTAATGTCAGTAACCAAGCAGTGGTTTAATATCAATCCTACAACCAATACTTCTCCAGTAACACAGAACTCCACACTGGCGACGAGGATGAATAGTGAACACAGGTATTCGTCCAGCTCTAAATAAGGGGAAAAGCATGTTGTCTTGCCCCGGAGGAAAACCGTGCTATCTGAGCACCAGACTAATGCTGTGTGCCAACTGAAGCTGTGTGATATCTACCGAATCTGCGTACAAAACCCAATGTTGTGTGTACTAAAGACGCTTACACAATTCTTCATGCTGTGAACTGTCTGCTGCGTTGGTGCTGAAAACTCAAAAAATTGCCGACAACTGCCAAGTCAGCTGCCGAGTTGGAACACCACCACATGTACACAAGGCTAGGAAAGAGGTCAGTTGCTCCTGTATTGTTCACTTGTGAACATTTTGCATTAAAATACTTGTGTTCTTTGCAAAATTAAAGTAATTAGTGAATTTTTAACTAACATTCACAGTGCAGAAAGTTTTTAGTATTCTAAGGAACCATCCTGGAAAAAAAACTAAACTATTTTCCGCTTGTTACAACTTGTAATAAAGGTGTTACATCTTGGCTTAACGTGTTTATGACATTAGAACATTGTTACAACTTGCTATATTGGTTGTTATAACTGGTTTGGTGTTAAAACTTGTTCGAACGTTGTACCAACATCGTAGTTTCGAGTTGTGTTTGGAGGGCACCCACTCCAAGATAATGCTCGTCTTGCTCAAGGTAAGAAGTGGCGATTGTGTGGGAAAACTAGGTCATTTTGGTGCCATGTGTCGTTCCACACTAAGACCACAGTCAGTGAACTAGAGTACTGTACGATGGTCAGGTCATAGGGGTCAAGGTGGAAACAATAGTGCACCTCTTGTCCATTGCCGAGTGACTACGAGAAATTAAAAAAACAGTTCCCAAAGCTTGAGAACTGCAATGGTAAAGCGAAATCTAACATTCTCTAATCAGACAGAAGGAAGCTCTTGCTCTTATATGAGGCTGTGAACACTTCAATTCATCTGCTTGGTGCACCCATCACCACGATAGTCACTGACCACAAGCCGTTGGAGACAATATTCAACTATCCGAAGTACAAACCACCAGCTCACATTGAGAGATGGGCTCTTCGCCTGCAAAGCTACAACTTTACTGAGAAGTACCAAGCCGGGTGCAGGAAATCCCGCTGATTACATCAGTCTACATCCTGCCAACAGTTTCATCACCACCAAGCATCAGCAAGTTGCCGAGGAATATGTACACTAACCCGTGATGCAGTCCAAGGCTCTCGCTTTATGAAATCCATACTGCGACCCTAGAGGATCCAACTCTGCAAGCAACAGTGGATGCATTGACCAAGAAAAAGTTTCCACGCATCCCACTCCCAGGAGTTGACCAAGATGCATTCAAAGCACATGAACGCATCCAAACAGAGTGAAGTGTTCCGCAACAACGCGACACTGCTGCGAGGTACTCTTATTCCAGCAGTTCAGCAGCGTGCTCTGAAGCTTGCACATCAAGGACACCAAGGTCTTGTTAGGACCAAACCGCTGCTACGAGAAAAGGTGTGGTTTCCAGGTACTGATCGTCAAGCACAGGACATGCATGATGCCTGTGTCCCTTGCCAAGCTGTAGTGGATACTTCACGACACCTCTACAACCTTCACCACTACCTGCTGCACCATGGACTAAAGTACCAATGGACTTCAGCGGACCGCTACCAACTGGAGAGTAATTTACGGCAGTCATTGATGATCACTCGTTATCCAGAAGTGGAAAATCACTTCCACCTCTACTAAGGCTGTCATCCCGAAACTCGACAAGATCTTTTCAAAATTTGACATTCCTGAAGTGGTTAAGACCGACAAGGGACCGCCGTTCAATGGACAAGACTTCGTCAACTTCGCGGAGCACATTGGATTCAAACATCGCCGTATGATGCCACTACATCCTCAAGCAAATGGAGAAGTCTAGAAATTCGTGCAACCTCTCATGATAGCGGAACGCTGTGCTCATGCCAAAGGACGATCCTGGAAACAAGCTATGTAGGCTTTTCTCAGGAACTACCGTACAATACCGCATGGAACACTGGGCAAGTCGCCTGGTGAACAATTTGGATCTCCCATGAGGATCACACTACCTGTCATGCCAGCTGAGGTAACGGATAAACCTCTCAGAAGGATGCACTGGCCAAAGGCAAAATGAAAAATGCTTATGATCAATGTGCAAAGGAACAATTCATAAAGGTTGGACACGCTGTTCTAGTTTAAAAAAAAAAAGAGGTAAAGCTAGATATGCCATATGATACAAAACCATAAAGTATCCTATGGTAACAGCGAGTAAGAGAGATTACACCACACAATATGGCTTATTTCAATGTGATTCCAACTAGTGTATTAAATGAAGTCATACAAACGATAAAGAAAACATTTGTTATAACTATAAACAATTCATCAAGGGATATTCCTGTGTTTAAGGACTCGTCCTAAACGTCATGTTAAACGCCCTACGCGATTTGATGATTGTGTTCCCATGTAATGCAAATTATTTACTTATGCTAAATTTAAATTTAATAGCTTGAATAGGAGCTCTGCATTATTCAATATTTTGTAACTAGTAGTATGTCATTTTTGTTTAACATTTCATATTTTAAACATTGAAATCCTGTGTGGTAAAGATTAAGTTGTGTAAATTCTTTCGTGTAGTTTATGTAAAATGTATGCAACATCTTTTGACATGTTAATTACTTTGTGTCAATAACCGATTTGTGCTACAAGCATGGTAAACATCCTGTATTCATTTTTTTAAAGCAAAGGAGGGATGTCATGTTCATAGCAAACGGCACCATCCGTTTGTAAGCGTTGCGCTTCATATGCCAGTTGTAAGTAAACAGAGCGTACAGGACGCCCACCTAACTTCGACGCTATTGAAATTGAAATAAGTTTATCAAGGGAAAATACACACAAAGGGATGAGGTAGCTCAAGCTATTCTCACCCCGTTCAGTACAACGTGTTAATACATACAGATACACATCACAAACAATAAACATTAACTATTAGTCATGTACTGTTACAAGTATTAAAGTCAGTAACCAAGCAATGGCTTTAACAACCCTACAACCAAGACTTCCCCAGCAACACAACACCACAGCCCACACTAACCGAAAAACAAGAAGACGGCAGCAAAACTAACCCGCGTTGTCTACATCGATCTAAAAAAAAATTGGCGGCCTACGAGCACCTACCTACCCAGCAACCCAAGCAAAAAGACCAAGTTTTATTAGGACTTGCTCCAGCAGTCTGCCAAACCAGAACCAATTTAAGGCAGCAGCCTTCATCTCCCCTTTAAGGGGATGGTGACCTAATTTTGACCGTTTGGATTTTTTTTAAATACACAGAAGTTCTTTCAGTCTTGTAAAGCCACTAGCACGCATAGCGTTTCGGGCAGGTCCTCAATCCTAATATTCCCCGGATTATGACCCGCCAACTCAACAACCAGGTACCTATTTTACTGGTGGGTAAACAGAAGCTACAGTTAAGGATTGGCAGCCAGAAATCTTCCTCCAGCCAGGATACGAACCCAGGCCAAAGCGGTCGCGAAACGCCAGTAGTGTTACCACTCGCCAATTGGTGAAAGCCATATCCGCCTCTGTGTAAAATTGACGTAACATCTTTCTTCAGCACCACAGAAGAAAGACGACTAGCAAGAAAGAGGACAGCTGTCTTCACCTCGTCGCCCCCGACTCAAGACCCTGCCTCCTCGCCTAGCCGGCCCGGTGTTCAAAACCTCTTGCGCCACGCAGCTGGCTTAAGCCCTGGCTGCCTGTCTACTCTTCAGCATTAGACACTACCCCGTTCACCCACAGGGTATCTTGTCCTATATCATTCATTCAAGCTCCCACCGAGCCCCACCCCCTTGACAATGTACTGCTAACTTACGGTTTACTTTAATACTGAAATTTCTCCACCTTAATTGCTTAGGCCTTTACTGATTTACTGCATCTGACGTTATTGATAACATGCTGCAAGTACCTTATACTTGCCGCTCTAGTACATTTAACTCAATGGTATCCTTTATCCAGTTGATCCTAACCTCATCAGGAACTATACTCACGAAATGAACGGAATGGTAAACACAGCTCAATTCCAAGGCAATGTCAATTAAATCAAAGTAAAAAAAATCGAAGTCAATGAAACTTCAATTTATCAGTGCGATCTGAAACACTGAAATGGAATCTTAACATTTAGTGTATGAGTTGCTCTTGCATGCTACAAATGGCGCCGTTTTTCAAAAAAGCATGTTTTTACCTCACTGGTGTTGCATCTATAGTATAAAAAAACATGCGCCTATTTGAATGCAACGTTGTGTCAAAATTTCAAAGCAATTGGTAAAGAGGTTTCGAAGATTTCACGCACATGAAAAACAGTTTAAAAAAACAAGTTTTTCCTCGTCACAGACGTGACATCTATATAGTATGTATATAAAAACCCGCTCGGATGCGAATGGAACGCTGTGAAAAAAAAATTCAAAACAATCGGTGATGAACTTTCAGAGATTAGCGATTTTGAACAAACGAACATTTCCATTTATATAGATAGATTACCAAGGCCGCTCGATCCCAGAGAGCAAGGCCAAAGCCGTCATCCTTGAACATTAAAGAACTTACTCTAGCAGCAAGTTCCACGGACACGGGATCTAACATGGAGAAGAAACTCCAATACTCATCAGAGTATGATCATTCACACTGTAAAAAACACTAAACTAACCTGCTGCTCATCGTGTGTCGGGTATCACCTCCTCACTTCCCTAACACTCGTAACTACGTCCGTCCACTGAAGTGCGAGACTACACACTGAACACCAGCCGCTTCCCTCCCCGACTGTATGCACACTTGTCCACCAATCACCAGCCATCAGATTATTCCGCCAGCCAATAGCAACTTGCCATATGAACAACCAACGAATCAGATTTCAGTTCATACCCAGTCCGAATTACGGACCTCGTCTTCCAACAATAACAAATACTCAATAGCGTAGGACTGTTGTTTCAGCAGTTATCATTTTCCATAAACAAAAATAAATTTTACTCAAGACAATATTTAAAACATCTTATTCGCTATGCACGTATTTGCGATTGTAAATGTAAACACACACTATATTTTAAAATTGCAAATGAGCATCATACATTAGTAGGCTCAGCAGTGAGTGTGTGTTGCTATAGTAACTTTGTTTTTGTTTAGAATAATATACGAAAGTTTAGTTCAATAATTATGTATACCCCATACTCATCCTGTAGACGGTATAGGACCCCCATGTCCATCCTGTGCATAGTATTGGACCCCCAAACCCACCCTGTGGATAGCATTGGACCCCTTACCCACTCTGCAGACAGCATTGGACCCCCATACCTGTCCAGCAGGCGGTAGTGGAACGGTTACATCCACACTTACTATCTACAGTTAGCAAACCAAACCAAGGCCTAAAATTCCTCGTAGTGGATAAATGTGAATGAAATATTTGAACAGTTGCTGTAAATTTGTTTTAGATCTGTTTTTAAATTCACGTATCTTTTCGCACTCCATGGCATAGTGACGAAGAATGTGTGAATAGTTTTGCTGACACAGTTTACATCTGGTCAGATCTACATCAACGGGTAATGGAAACTCACAGGGATACTTATAATTGACTCCAAGCCAAGTAGTAGTAACATCTAACAGTCCTCTGGTTTTATTGGATGATCCACAGCTGTGTGGCTCTTCTTGCATGATGGTGTGATGACAGATGGAATTGAAACGCTATGCGTACTAGTGGCTTTACATGAATGTAAAACTTCAAGTCTCTGTACTCTCATGAACCCAATGTACCTTGTATATAAATAAATAAACGAATGTAGTAATTTGCCTCAGATCTATAAAGTTTCAGTTTTCTGTGCATTATATTTCTCAAGCTGCTTATAGGCAATCCAAGCAATTATAGTCAACTCTTCCTATTGAAGGCTGATTCTTTGACAATTAGCAGGCAGACTAATATAATGAAGACAGATTCATTAGTTCTATTATACAATTGGAGGCCAACTAAAGATGGGATCCACGTGAAATTTCATTGTATTTATGTCTAGCTAAAGACACGAGCGTGCCAATTATGTCATAGGGTGTTTAGCGTAGTTAGAGATGATAAAGAATTACTTAGAATTAATGTTAAAATTAATTAGAATTAAACAAGAATGTAAGCACTCATATTCATATATATATAATTATATATATATCGTACCTAATAGCCAGAACGCACTTCTCAGCCTACTATGCAAGGCCCAATTTGCCTAATAAGCCATGTTTTCATGAACTAATTGTTTTTCGGCTACCTAACCTACCTTACCTAACCTAACTTTTTCGGCTACCTAACCTATAAAGATAGGTTAGGTCATATATCTACGTTAATTTTAACTCCAATAAAAATAAAATTGACCTCATACATAATGAAATATGAAATGATAAAGCTAAGAAAAACAAATAGAAAATATATTATTTCAGGAAAACTTGGCTTATTAGACAAATCGGGCATTGCATAGTAGGCTGAGAAGTGCGTTCTGGCTACTAGGTACGACATATATATATATATATATATATATATATATATATATATATATATATATATATATATATATATATATATATATATATATATTATATATATATATATATATATATATATATATATATATATATATATATAATATAAACCTTTCAGTTGCATATTGTCCTGGGGACCATTCAGGCTTGTTCGCATATATATAATATAAATCGGGGAACATGAAATTGAATCACAAGAAGGTGTCCAACAGGGTGACCCCCTTGCTCCTTTTCTTTTCTGCCTAGTCATCAAGGAAGTCACCGATAACCTGTCCAGCGAGCTCAATATTTGGTTTTTGGATGATGGTACTCTAGCCGGCTCCCCAGCCTTACTCTTGGACGACATAAGAATAATTCAGGAGCAAGGAGCAAACCTAGGCCTCAACCTGAACTCTTCCAAGCGCGAAATAACCTCCACCAACCAGCACATAGAGCAAATAAAGGTTGTTTTGCCTGACATTCATACAACCAACCCTGAGGACAGCACACTCCTAGGTGCTCCTCTTGGAAGGAATGCCATCGACGAGGTCCTTGGTAAGAAGATCACTGACCTGAAGAGGATGAACGAGAGAATTGAAGACATCGATGCTCATGATGCACTTTACCTCATCACCAGATGCTTGTCCCTCCCCAGGCTGACCTACTTTCTAAGATGTTCGCCATGTTTCAACAATATTAAATTAGAAGAGTATGACAGCTTGCTGAAATCAACACTAGAAAAAGCCCTCAATCTTTCCCTCAGCGACTCACAGTGGAAACAGGCCTCCCGTCCTGTCAGACTCGGCGGCCTTGCCGTGCGCACAGCAACACAAATTGCTGTACCAGCGTTCCTGTCCTCTTCAGTGGGGTCTGACAACTTGAAGGAAATCCTATCTGAGCACCTAGTTCAACAGGCAGGGGTACATTATCCCAGCTTCACAGACTGCACAACCAAATGAGTCTCTCTTGCAAGACCAGCACCCCAACCACCGCCTTCTGAAGCCCATAAGCAATCCAGCTGGGATCGCCCCATTGCCGACCAAGAAGCAGCGACTTTGCTAGGAGCTGCGACAACACCACATGACACTGCCCGACTTAGAGCTGTAGCAGCTCCCCATGCAGGTGATTTCCTATTAGCAACCCCAATGTCAGCAACCGGCACCCGTCTCTCACCGCAGGCCCTCCGAATTGCCGTGGTTTTCCGCCTCTCTCTGTCTGCCCTCCTGACAAATCCTATCACGGCACAACTATAGGAACAGGGTCAAGCATGGCAGCCAGAGGTACGAGAGGATCAGGGAAGAGCCAAGGTGACGAAATGAAGGAAATGTTCACCCAGTATCTGGAGGACATCAAGAGTGAGATGCAAGCAATGATGCAGGAAATGAACGAAATTAGCAACCTGAAAAGAGCTGACAGCAGCAAAGGAGGAGATTAGAGCCCTCAAAGAGAATGGTATCGAGGCTAAGAATCAGAAAACCATCCAGGGAGAAGGTGGTAATAGTTTTTTGGACGAGAATGCCACAATAAAAGCAACATTTGTGGAAATACAGTACTAAAAAAAATAACAAGTAATGACTGCAGTGATGGAGGTGGCCATGAAAGCAGCAACCGCACAGGAGGCGGCACGCTCCACTAGCCAACTGCTGGAAAGGAACAAATCAGTGGTTGCTGTGGGTATTAAACAGCAGGAAGGCTCTAATAGGACAGAGTGGAATGACAAGGGCACAGCAGCAGTGAATTAAGTACTAAAGGCACTAGACATGGAAGGAGCTGAGCATAGCATTGAGAAGGTTTTCAGGCTAGGTTGGTACAACAAAGACTGAGACCGAATGATAAAGATAGTGTTTGCAAACGAGAGCACAAAGGAGAAGATCCTATCAAGGAAGAGCTCCCTGAAAAACGTGGGAAAATTCAAAAATGTATTCCTCCAGACACACATGACAAGGGAGGAGAGAGGAGAGAGCCGTGGCGGCAGAAGCAAGGAAGAGGCGCAGGGCGAGAGGGGAAAACCAGGAAGTCACAGCTCCCAACAACACCCCCAGAAGCGAGGGGGAAAGCCACAACCAGCTACCCAGTAACACCAGAAGGGAGGACAACCCCGCCTCCCTCCTCTGCATAGAAAACCCCCCTACCCCAAACCCTCCCTGCCCCCACTCAAATGTTCAACCAAATCTCCCTCCCCCCCCCCCCCACATCCAATCCCCACCCTTCTACCCCTCCCCTCCTCCCGAGTCCTCCCTCCCCCTCTTTCCTTCCCGTCCTCCCTCCCCTTTCACCCCATACCCTCCCTGTCCCTCCCCCTTCACTGGATCCCCCGCCCCTCATCCCAGTATCTTCTGAGACCCTGTTATCCAACTCACAGGTCCTCACACCCATGGAACAGCCTCCCCCACCAGCAGAACACTCACCAAGGAGGCGATTTGAGAAGGGACAGAAGAAAATGAGCCTCAAAGCGATGTACACTAACAGATGGAATTACAAATAAAGCAAATGAGCTTGGAGAACGGGTACTAGATGAAAACCCAGACATAATAGCCCTCACAGAGCAAAGATCACGAAAACGAAACAAACGCAGTGTTCCCACAGGACTATTATGTTATGAGGAAAGAGGGAAGGAAGAGGTGGGGGTGGTGTAGCTCTGCTGGTAAGAAAAGGCTGGGATTTTGAGGAGATGGATATTCAGGGCTGTGAAGGTTTCAGTGACTACATAGCAGGTACCGTAACAAATGGAGGGAAAAAAATTATAGTCAGTCATATATAATCCACCACCAAATGACAGAAGACCTAGGCAGGAATATGATAGAAACAACATGGCCACCATTAACATAATAGAAAGAGCAGCTTCTTTTGCTAGCATGAATGGATCTGGACTACTAATTATGGGAGACTTCAACCATGGGAAGATAGATTGGAAGAACAGAGACCCGCATGGAGGACCAGAAACATTGAGAGCTAAGCTGCTGGACGTGGCAACAAGAAATTAAGCCAGCACATCAAAGAACCAACAAGAATGAGAGAAGATGAACCAGCAATGCTTGATTTGATATTTACCCTAAATGAGTGGGATATAAGAGAAGTTAAGATTGCAGCGCCCTTGGGAATGAGTGACCACAGTGTATTGAACTTTGAGTACCTGGTAGAGCTAGGACTTACCTCCCCCAAAAAAGAACTAGGAATCAAAAGGCTGGCATACTGAAAGGCGAATTATGAACAGATGAGAAGTTTCGTAAGTGAAATACCTTGGGACACAGACCTCAGAGATAAGTCTGTACAAGGTATGATGGACTATGCTACCCAAAAGTGTCAGGAGGCAGTAAACAGGTTCATCCCGGCCCAAAGGGAAAAATCCGAGAAGCAACAGAAGAATCCATGGTATAATAGGGCATGTATGGAAGCGAAGAAACTGAACAAAAGGGCGTGGAGGAACTTCCGGAATAACAGAACACCAGAAAGCAATGAGAGCTACCAGAGAACCAGGAATGAGCTTCACATAATAATGTATTACTAATTGTCATACAATATCTTATTAGAATGTTATTTGCATTGGTTACGATGTATACTTCCGTCAGGTAATCCGTGACAACCTGAAAGATAATTACCTGGTATAACAAGCAACATGTTATTACGCTAGCCTCACCGACGTGGAGTATCAGTGTGTGTTCATATCTGGTTGTCCAGGATATAATCAACTGTACAGGTAAGCTGTATTTCTTTTAATTTTGGTTACTAATTTGTAGTTTTAACACCTAGTAACATTGTAGTGAATTTTCTACAAAACGGTAAGTCCGATTGATAGACTATTACATTAATTACCCCCCCCCCCCCTCCCCTCATCTTTTAGGGGAAACAATTTGTGGGAATAAACTCACAGTTCACTATCATACAGTCCGCTATCGAAATAACGTTAGAAATAAATTACTTTATTAATTTATATAAATAAATAAAATTAAATGTCTATAAATTCCACAAATCAGTTTTCCCCCACAGCAGGAAATATTCAGAAAAATTTATAATTGTGGTACTTTCTGATTACAATGTGTGGATAGGCAGGCAGAAGGGTTATTAGGCGGACAAAATATTGAAGTTTTGGAAATAAGAAAAAGTACATTTAGAGTTTACTATTTTTACTGATAAAAATCACTAGCAGCAATTAGGCAACTTAGTCAAGACTTATAAATTCTGCTTGTCTGCACCTTTATTTTAGGTCTTATCTTATTAACACGCAAGCCACGTGTATTTTACCACGTGTTATGGCGTAATCGGGGCTCTTGCTTCCCAGGCTTTGTGGCAGACTTCTGGAGCTAGATTAACCCTCCCTCCTTCCCATCCACGAAGTGGCAAGGAGACAAGTTGGTTGCAGGACTCTGTTCAAGCAATCCCCAGATATAGCATCCTGATGCGGTCAGCACTGCCACTTTTGTATACTAAACAAAAGTCTGCTAACTGCCTCAAATACTGTGAAATAGGGTCCTACCTACGATAGTAGTCCAGAATATAAAGATTGGCAACAAATGCGCACTTCAAAATAGAGAGTACACCGGACTAAGACTTCCTGAATCTAAACATCTTAAGAGTTAAAGCTTTCTTGGTAACCAGAGAGCCAAAAATGCACCTTTCACTCAATGATTAGCCAACATTTCTCTCACTATTCCTCCTGGCCGGGATAACTGACGAGGGAAGATAATTAACTAGGGAGAGGGGGGGGGGTAGGGACGTACTACCCTATTCACTTAGTCTTTCCCCCCCCCCCCCACCGTCCTACGACCAATATCACATGCTCGCGTCGAGCATCTACCACTTAATGTGGTAATCTTTGTGATCACAGGACACCATCTCATTACACGTTTCGTTTTTCCCTCTCCCTCTAGTACACAATTTCCTTTTCCAGGAACTGCTGCTCCTGTAGGTCGTATTTCTGCTTACGACAGTGCTTCAGGCGTTATTAATGCACCCACTTTGCCCAGAACTGCATCAGCCGTGAGCAGAGTTGCAGCATCTGTGTGGGAAAAACATTACAGATGTTGCAAGGCTACCTACCTACCAGCACTGCCTACGAGATGAAGCCCACACCGCCGTTTCATCGGACTACAGCGTTAGGAAAGCTGAAATTCAGAAAATGACCAAAGCCAGACAAACCACAGCCACTCCAAAAGCGAAGACATTCAACATGCAGGCAGTAGTCTTCCCAGACCTCCCGACAAGGGGCGGCGCTCCACGCAACTACTGGACGAACAACAACCGCAGCAACACCCAATCGCAGATCGATGACACTGCCTAACCAGGCCACCCAATCATCGACCTGGCCGTCGCCGCCGACACCAACTACCATCGCAGCACTGTTGCTGCTGCTTATCCATTTCGAGAAAAAGAAAAGACTGCAGATATTTCGGTATTTGTATACACAAGAGTTCTTACATTAATGTACAGCCACTAGCACGCATTGCGTTTCGGTCAAGTCCATAATGCAATGTTCAACGGAATACGACTGCCAAATATTTTAAGAACCAAGTACCCATTTTACTGTTGGGTAAAGAGAGGCTACGGGTAAGTACTGATACCTAATAAATCTTCCACAGCCATGATACTATATCAGAATGCAGTACCAAATACCATGTAGAAAATCTTTCAGCCTTCAATATCTGAGGCCATACTCACCACATACTTCTCAACCAGTGGCCAGCACCCAATCTACAGACCGTTAAGCCTACAGAACCAACTCCAATACCGGCAAGTTCCCACACCTCGGAGCCCCCCCCTCCCCTCCCCACCGATCATTGGACCTGCAGGTCAACCAACGCCAGGATGTCACCCAGGAACGCAAACACCGACCCCGGACCACTCAGGAGCAACACGCACTACAGATAAAAACGAAATCACAACCTTGGAAGAAAACTTCGTTACCGCCTACCAAGTCAACATAAACCCTTGAATGAAGATCTCAAGTACCCACGCGAGACAAGACATCCCATCCGGAAAGAAGTATTAGCATGTCAAACTTCGACGCAGAATCATTTACACAAGGGGGAGGGGGGGTACATGCGTGAACTGCAAACCCTCTTAGATTCTTACTCCACAACCCAAGTTACCAAGCCCTGCCAATGACATGTGATAGCCAATGTCATGTTCATCGCAAACGGCACCATCCATTTGTATGCGGTGCGTTTCATACGCCAGCTGTAGGTAAACAACAGAGCCTACAGGACGCCCGCTAAACTTGAACGCAGCTAGTCATGTACCATTACAAGTATTAAAGTCAGTAACCAAACAATGGCTTTATATCAACCCTACAACCAAAACTTCCCCAGCAACAAAACACCACATCGATCTAAATATTGTAGCGGCCTGCTAGCAACTACCTACCCAGCAACCCAAGCAAAAAGACCAAGTTGTATTAAGACCTACTCCAGCAGTCTGCCTAACAAACACCAACTGAAGGCAGCCGCCTTCACCATGCCCTTAAAGAGGGAATGGTGAAGTTTCACCATGTTTCATGTTTAGTATGTGAAAGTCTTCCGTTTTAAATATGTTGTAGCTAGTAGCACCGTTTCCTTTGTTTACATATTGTTAAACTAATTACCAGCTTCATCTGCTTAACAGTTCTAAGCAATTTAATGAGGAATTATGAGATTAGTTTAGTAGATAATTAAGTAAATAGGCGTCCGAACGCAACGATGACAAACATTGCTCCTGCCGCAACTGTAAGGAGACCGCGCCGAGCTATCACTCTGTTCCTTGTGCAAGGCAGTGCGGATGGGTCTGATCTCCATGTAGCCATTTGGCTTCCTACGTTAAATTTTATTACTGTGTTTATGTATGATATAGGTTCATCCAATGTGTTATTTATTAATCGAAGTGTATAGCCTTTAATTGATAATTTTCCCCAGTCGAGTGGGAGCTTTTAGTATTTTATTTCAGAGATAATTCTTTGCCCATGTCTATCCTGAGCGAGCCACGTGGTGTACTGCTTTGTACATGGTGTACAAAACATACCATGTCTTATGTTGTATTTTAATATAGTTTAAGTATGTAAGAATCTGAATATATATATATATATATGGGGAAAATTGTGTTAGCATTTCATTCGGACAAAACGAGAGGTCCAAGATATAGAGCTGGGGGAAATTCAGTGGGGTGACTTAACCGTTTCCCGAGCCTTATTTTATTAATTCTAGCAGTCACTAACAGCCATCACACTGACATTAGTCAGGAAGGCGAGAATCTCGCCATCTTGTGAGCGGGGGACCTGGAAAACCTCATGGTATACAACCCCCCCCCCTTCGCGAAGAGCACCACCTCTATCCTAACTTCTCACGTCAGTTCACAACTGAAAACCTTTAACCAGCAGGACCAGCCAGTGGATCACTGACAGAAAAGAAAAGATTATGTACATTATGGAAGAAAACCAGAACCTAGGTGTACTCAACCTTGTGTTCTGCAGCACCGGTAATGCAACAAAGATAACTTTTACCTCCAGGTGGTCACACAAGGTTTCTACTACTTCGGCATGAAGATACCACCCCACCTAGTGAAAAATGGAACCATCACGAGCTCCAACAGTGCGTCAAGTGCTATACACTCTCCAACTCCACCAACACGTGTCAGTACCTCGTCCAGAAGTGCAGCCTCTGCGCCCTGGACCATTATTAATCCATCTAAGTCGACAAGCCTTCGATGCCTATTCTTCAGTGGCGATCACTCTGCAATTTCCAACCAATGCCCCAGCAGACAGGAAACAAATCTAGGCCCAGGTAGTAGCCAAGAAAGCCAACCCTCTTAACTCTACCACCAGAATCTCAGCTCCCATCACTACCAGAAGACTTTCTAGTCCTATCAAACAGTAACGACTCCCACCAGGCGCCCCAGCCTTCACAATGGGGACCCCAAGATCAAACCAGCATCCCCGCAGCCCCTTACATCATGTACAGGCATTATCGCTGGTCTTATTCGACTAGCAGAGAGGCTTGCCGGACCAGACAACCGGTTCAACGGCTACAGTTTGGCAGGTCCGCGAAATGGACTGTCCGTTTAGAGGACAAGCTGCTTTATTACCTAGCCTCAGAACATTATACCTGTGTTACGAACCAGAATTTCTCGCCCGAGCACGGAGCAGTGAAGTCCACGCCATCTGTGAGTTCGCTCCCGAGAACCCCACAAAATGGACAACGCCATTTAGTGGTGACAGGATATGCCGGTAATAGGCGCTGGATTCCTGTCCTCGTCGGCTTGCGAAGTAGCCGCTGCTGACCTCTGGTGAGGTGGAACTTACACAGTGAACGCCATCTACGGAGCGATGAGTTGGACGTTTGTGTCTAAGCTAGTAAGTGAAGTTTCCTAGCGGTCCCATGTAGTGTCCCAGTACTGATGACGTGTCTGCTTTCACAGAGTCAACCTAGGACGGCTGTGATGAACGGTGAATCAGTCTACCCAAGGCAGCTAAGGTCTCTTCATCAGTCTGCTTTGTAGAAGCTGTGAGCCACCCCCGGACGAACTCTGCCGAGTGTAATTACCTGCCTGAGGAGTGGCAGCGACAGGAATCGCTATATCCGTGGCTGGCTGGTGGAGGAGTACCCACTGCAGTGCCGACCGAGGAGAGTGACCAGCAAGTCACACGAGGCTCCTGCCTAGGGCTCGCAACCCTAGTATTAGTCGTGGAGTGGCCTAACAACGCGGCTGATAGGTACCTGCCAGCTATAGGCTGGACTGTGGTTGTAGGCCATCATGACGAGGCACCCAGGGGAGTGTGATTTGGCTGGCCTATTGCCAGGGTGGATTCATCGTGGGTTCTGGGCCACGGAAGAGGAAATCAGGAAAGGGTACCCAGAGTGAGTGTCTTCAACGTCTTCAGAGGGAGACGAAGCTGTACATATTGTGTAGAAATATTTCCTGTGTGGGACTTTTATTTATATGTGGTGGTGGAAAAGGAATATATATAGAAATTGGTATACTGGTGTGTTTAATGTACCTCCCCCATTGATTTTACTTGCATTACGGAGTGCACTCCTTTAAAGCCTCTACGAACTTTGGGCCGGATACCCAAAAACTAATACCATCAGAAAAGAACCCGGTTGCATCTCATTAGGGCCGTAACAACCTGTCAACATCCAACTATCTGCCAACCTTTCTAAATTTCTTAGTGACCAGCAGTTACCATGGAGGATGTTAAATAGAAAAATTAAAGTCAAACAAATCCCCAGGACCGGACGAAGTGTTTGCCAGGGCTTAAAATGTAAAGAGGTGCTCTCTGAGAGTCTAGTATAATAAAATTTAAAGTATTGTGACAACGTTGAAGTAATTAGACAATATAACCCACACAAATATGGTACGAATCTGCTAATTACCCGGGTCTTAAGAATTAAATGAAATCTACACATTTTCACCCCTCAGTTTTATTAGTCGTATGAAATTGTATACTATTATGTTTACAACATGAGCATTTTGTTTTGGTATTTGTATCATGCTGTCATGAGTTAATTAGTAGTAGTAGTAGGTGTCAGAGTCATGAGACAAGGGAGTTGCACTCGGGTTGTCAATCTGTAGTGGCCACTCCATTGATACTATTCAATACATCTTGTGGGTTTATCATGATTGGAGTCAGTCGGCGTCGCCAGCAGTGGTGTGCGCATTATGACCAACTTAGTATCATTGACCTACCTCGTAACCAATTCTTTTATTATATTCATTATTACTGTATTATGCTAAGTGTATATTATGTTTATACTTATGTTTGGAGAGATCGTTCCCAGTTTTTCAGACTTCGCATCTGATAATTTGGTAACAGATGCCACACCTCCAGGCGCGAAAAAGCCCGAGTAGATTCGTTTGGATTGTGATGGTCAGACACGTTGCATTGTTAAGTGTTTGGTTACCATTTTTGTTCATTGTGGTTATCTAGTCTGGTTAGATCGTTATTCACCATATATGCCATCTTATATTGTTATTGATCAGTGCTTAGAGGTTATTTCACCCCATTGTGTAAAAGTATCTTTAGAAGGTTTTTGTTTATGTTATGTTTTATTCCCCACCATACAGTATATTGGTGTTGTCATTTACAGTTTTATTTTAATTCCCTGTACATTGATACCAATTGCGAGACCAATTTTACATAATATACAACTGTACGGCAACACGAACCATACCGAGATGCATGGGGGCGTGACACTGAACAAGAGCTCTTTGCCACAAAATATTATCTTCACACGAGTACACAAATGAACAAGACCTATCTTCCTTCTACGAATTTTCCTTTCACATATTACCGACTAAAACACTGCGATAGTCGACAACGCTGTTCCTTAATAACAACAATGCTTAATAACCAGCTGGTATTCAACATGACCGACCTCCTGATGATCCTGGAGGACGCGGCAGGCGTTACTCCTTTATATTGGCCAGGAAGGAGTAGATTTATATTCTTAGACAGCAAGAAGAACCATAGCAATTCAGGACCACTACGTTAGATTGATCGAAAAGAACCTCCACTCTTACACCAATTCCAGGCCACGAGAACCGTCTTCATCAACGGGAAGGGAGTCTATGGATCACTGAAGAGCCAATAGCCGACATCTACGCCAGCGTAGAAAATTAAAAGCTTCTGGGGCTCTCCTCGGCGAACGTAAACAAATTAACCTTCACCTCATTAGCCGCAAACCATCCAAGCCACCACACAAGGACTACCGCTTTGGCATCAAGATTCCACTCACTACCAAATTAAGATGGAACGCTCTTAAACAATGTCCGAAGTGCTACCAGTCCACGCATCTAGCCAAGGATGTCAGCAAACAAGGATGTTACACCTGACAAATTATAACACTGAAGCAGATGCGAAACACTAGAGGCTATGGACAGTCATCTTAAAAATCTCAAACCAACTGAATCCTATGCTTTTACCGACTGTTCTGTGCAATTAGGAACTGGTAGAACAGATTATGCATATGCTGAAAATAAAGAGAATGAAATAATCATGTCTAGTACACAGATTGAACAACTGGGCAAGCACGACACGCTGAGCTACTGGAAAGCTATCTAGACACTGAATACCTTAAGCGCAATGGGGATAGTGTGAGTGCTCTGCAGTCCTTAAATAACCCTTCAATTTATGTCTGAAAGTATCTTGTAATATTAAATGTAATGTAATTTTTGCCAATAATAATAACTATTGTATAAATTTTGTAGATCCCGTCCCATGTTTGAGTTGGAAAACATGGGAGATTTTGTTGACCAGACCACACACTAGAAATTGAAGGTTCGACGACGTTTCGGTCCGTCCTGGACCATTCTCAAGTCGATTGTTTTTCTCAAGACATTCTCAATCGACTTGAGAATGGTCCAGCACGGACCGAAACGTCGTCGTCCCTTCAATTTCTAGTGTGTGGTCTGGTCAACATACTTCAGCCACGTTATTGTGACTCATCGCCTGCACATGACAGATTGATTGGCCAATGAGGCTTATATGAAAGAAAATCGATTATGACTTTGGACTATAATTTCTTATGTTTCTAATAATTGCATTAAAGAAGTTCCCTCAAATTTAGAAGACCTAAAATGCCAGAGGGCTGAAAGCTGCAGTATTAAAAGCTATGACAAATTTTGCAATTGGTATTTGGATGGTCAGCACAGTAACCGGACCAAGCAATGTGATTTAGTAATTGAGCGAATTCGCCTCTGCTATAGGCAGATCTGGCAGGTTAGCGAGGCTGAGCCACTACCAGAATATTAAGATTATAAACCATTGCAAACCTTTAATGCATTCACTAGAACACTATATTGCCGAATGTAACAGATTTTAAACCTCCTGGCCTACCTCCAACTATTTCATTGAATCTGGTGTACCGACGACACCCTAACAATTTACCCCAAAATTTTGCTTCTTCATTTTAAAGAATGAAGAACAACTATTTATACTATTTTGAAGCAGCATCTCACGATCCCATCCCTTTGTGTGACAGTGCATAACAAAGTTGAATTTACATATTCGTACATTGAAACCGATTGTAACCATGATATGTGCTTCAACCTACAGCACAGACCTATTTTCTTGTGTATGACCCTCTGTCCTGTGTGACAGTGAATACCAACAATATCCTCACTAATAAGACCTAATTGAACTCAGATGACACACAATTTTAATTAAATTTTGTCAATAAAGATAAGAGGGTAGTAGCACAAATGCAGTTGTACCTAAATGTGTTAATAAATAACAGTACTAACGGATTAAATATAAACCCTCTTCATTTCTTTATTAAACGCATTTGGAGAACACCGGATGCAGGAGGGAGAGAATGGAGTAATAATTTACTCCCTGGACAGTTAAAGTGTGTCATGTTGAACTATTACTCGAGGAACTGCAAGTTATTGTCGAAAAAATTATCAGCACAAATTGACACCATCGTTACCAGGGAAAGCATAGCATCCGTACAGTATTAAACATTATACGAACTTGTATATTGTATTTACTGATATGGATATTCCGCCTGAGAAAACCGAAGTTTGGCAAACCTCGCATAGTAATATTAATAAGTGTCATACAATATCTTATTTGGATGTTAGTATTACGATGTATACTTCCGGCAGCTATCCGTGACAACCAGAAGAATTAATAACAATTACCTGGTACAACAAGTAACTTTTGATTATGCTAGCATCACCCACGAGGAGTATCTGTGTTCATACCTGATTTGTCCACGCTATGATCAACTATACAGATAAGCTGTATTTGTTTTAATTTTAGTTACTAATCATTTGTAGACTTAACACCTAGTAACATTGTAGTGATTTTTCTACCAATCTATAATTCCGATTGATAGACTTGCATTAAAAAAAAAAAACCCTCCCCCCCCCCCCCACCTTGTGTAGGAAACTTTGTGGGAATAAACTCACAGTTCACCTTAACATCATAAAGTCCGCTAACTAAAATTAACGTAAGAAATAAATTACAATATAAATATGTGGACAAGCTTGAATGGTCCGCAAGCACCATTCAAGCTTGGGGGTCAGAACACTGTTCAATCTGTCGTAATAATTATGATAATTTGTTACGGACTCGCTTACTGCCGTGTGGCCACACATTTGTGCCGAATGCATTTATAAAGCCTTCAAGAATAGTCAGCTGATGTGTCCAAGCTGCTGTGGATTATTAATTTATTAATATAAATTATTAATTTTTAAATAAATCAATAAATCCCACGAGTCAGTTTCCCCCCCCCCCCCCCTGCAGCAGGAAATATTTTATACAGATGTTAATGTATATGGTAATTCAGAAAATTACCAATTCGATAGTAAATAGAAAAGTACAGAAAAATTAATTGTGGTTCTTTATGATTACAATGTGTGGATAGGATGGCAGATGGGTTATTAAGTGGACAAAATATTGAAGTTTTTGAAAGGTAGGATAAAGTACATTTAGCGTTTACCATTTATACCGATACAATTCATTAAACTATCAACATTTAGTCAACTTTGTTGACCAATTGTTGATAGTTTAGTCAACAATCTACCCCCCCCCCTCATCTACAAAGTGGTAAAGAAACAAGTTGGTTGCTGGACACTGCTCTAGCAATCACCAGAGATAGCATCTTGCAGCGCTCAGCACTGCCACTTTTGTATACACAAAATCTGCTAACTGCCTCAAATAGTGAAATAGTATCCTTCCCCACGATAGTAGTCCAGAATATAAAGATTAGCAACAAATGTGTACTTCAAAATAGAGCACATCGGACTAAACTTCCTGAATCTAAAGAGTTGAACTTTTCCTGTTAACCAAAAATGTACGTATCTCTGATCAGCCAACATTGCTCTCCCACTATTCTTCCTGCTCGAGATAATTGACGAGGGCGGGGGAGGGGCATACTACCCGATTCACTTATTCTGCAATTATAATTTTTTTTCCCCACCATCCTACAACCAATATCACATTCCGGGGAGTCCAGTCCTGGCTACTGTGGGAGCGAGGACCTGTTGCCTGACCTCTCAGATAGTTGGTGGGAGTTTGCCGACCTGGCCGCCAGGGGGCTCCGGCGTGTCTACGTGACCTGCCAGTTGTTGCGTGAGAGGGTGCTGTTTAGCTTGTCGGCGCCATGGGGACCCCCCTCCCCCTCTGTTCGCCAGAAGACGACCATTGGTTTGGAGTTTTCAGTACGTGCTTCACATCTTGCTCTGGAGATTGTGTTGTTGGACATGTGTGTTCGTGTGGAAGAGGTGTACGGGCTCGAGCTCTTGACGACCCACTGAGCGCTAGTGAAGTTTAACTCTGCGGCAGTGTACAAGGAGTTCGTAGCCCACTATAATGTACGAACTTTGACCCTCCATGGGGACGGTGGTACGGTCGCCATTTCCAACCACTGCTGGCGTGTTACTTGTGTGGCATATCATGGTGTGCCCTTCGAGGCTTCGGAGATTCTTTGGCCAACATGGCACAGTGGTCTCCCTCCGTATGAACTCTGTTTCTTCCGGCAGGTGGCATGGGGTCTCCTGTGGTACACGGACTCTCGCCTTGAAACTCAAGTCCCCAGTTCCCTCCACGGTTACCTTGCTGGGGTACACACTGCAGGCATTCTATGCAGGGCCGCCACACTCCTGTTTTGGTTGTGGCCTTGAGGGGCAGCTGCTTGCACTGGGGTTGCGGCTGCCCCTATTAATCCGTTTCGGGAAGAGGATTACCCCCCCCCCCTCCCACGTTGGTGGCGCAGGACTTGTCGCCTCATGGAGTGGGTGGGGATGTTCCCCTGCAGCCTGCCGACCTGGTGGTGGTTCCGAGTTCCTTGGTTGCTGGCCCGGCGTGTGTGGATGGTGGTGTACACGACGAGGTGGGTGGTGTGCGGGGCTCCGGCCCTGCAGTCTGTCTCCTCGCTTCCGACGGCTTCTGCACCTGTTTTCTGTCTCTGCACCTCTGTCGCCTTCGATCTCCCTGCAGGCTCCCTCACCACTGTTGGTCTCTTCCTCTCCTCCGGCAACGCCAATTCTTTCTCCTGTCTCCTCTGTGGGTGGCAGTCTCGTCCCCCATGTCGTTGAGGCTGACATTCTGCGGGGTCGTGCTCTCAAGGTTGTGGGGCGGCCTACCACCGGCTCTTCTCGGGTGCCTCCTGCAGGGGGTGACAGATCCGATGACCAACGGCCTGTTCCCAAGCGTTCACCTACGGATATAGGAGCTTCGCCTCCTCGTACACGGGCAGAGGATGCGGCGTGTGTTGATATTTGTTCTGCAAGCTGTTTCTCTGTGGCATGCGAGGATGGTGAGTCTGGTGCTGGTGTAGTTCCAGCGGATGTTGTGGCTCCTGCTGTTGGGGTGGGGGCCGGTGTGGGGCCTGTGGCTCTCGCTTCGGGTGAGTTGCCTGGTTCCTCTTGGTGGGGGGGTTCCCCCTTGCTAGGTTGAGGTTTGGGGGGGGGGGGGGTTCCTCATTTGCTAGGTTGAGGGTGAGCGTAGCAACCTGGTGGTGGTACTGAAGAAAACTGCTCGCTCGGAGGGTTCGTGTCCCATCCCCCGTTTTCTCGGCGGCTTTTTTGCTGCCCCTCACGTCTACGGCCATTTCTTCTGTCTCCTGCTTGGTCGGAGGCGGTGCTGCCACCTCTGCAGCCTCCACCCGTTGTTCTGGTACCTCCTGCTTCCACGGCGATGGTGTTCCTGCCTTACTTGACTAGTTCTTCGTCTTCGGTGTCCTTTGGTTGGGGGTGGTCACTTCCACCGGATTTGGTGATACCCGAGTATATGCGGGTAGCATATACCAGAGTATATGACGTACCCGCGGTGTCGTGAGAGGCCGTTCACCTACCAAACAGGAGTATTTGATTTGGGAGGCTTATAAGCTTAAGTATCCATCATGGAAGTTCCGAGAAATATTCGCCACGATTGCTGTGTGTTGTGTTGTGGTGTTGCTTGTGCATAGGTGCGTGGTTGTGGGGTGGGGTTGCATGTGTGTCCGGGATGGAGCGGGTTTTGTTTTCCGGTTCTTGCGTGTTACGTTTTTTTGTTTGTGGGTTTGCTTGTGTGGGGTTTGCGTGCGTGAGTGTGTGCTAGTAGTATATTATGTATTTCGTGTCCTTACGGCCTTCTGGTCGTCTGCACATGTCTTTGTGCTTGTTTAAGTACTTACGGTTCCCTGTCTGGTTCTGTTTTCTGTTATGAATGCTTTGCGTTTCTTGTACTGGTGGTGTGTCCTGTTCTGAATTTTGTTCTGTCATTTGTTTTGCTTCTGTTTTCAGTTGTATGTGTCTTGTTTTAATCTTTTGATTCATTGCTTCCTTGTTCTCTTTTGTCGCTACTGACACCTTTGTGTGCCCCATCTGGTTAGTGCAGCTTTTGTTTTTGTATGCATGTTCCTATGTATTTGTATGTTTTTGGTTTCACTTATGTTACATTGCTCTATGTGCCTTGTTATCTGTATTTTGTCATTCTGTGTTCCTTGTTATTCTAGGCTTACTGTGTGCTGCTACTGTGCATGTTTTTGTTTTGTTTTATGGTGTATGTTGTGTGGTGTAGCGATTATATGCTTGGTTTTGGTGTTTCTGTATCTTGTGCTGTATTTAATGTTTTATAAATAAGAAAAAAATACATGACATCCCTACGTCAAGCATCTACCACCTCAAGTGGTAATCTTTGCGATCACTGGACACCATCGCATTTTACGTTTCGCTTCTCCCTTTCCCCCTACCATGAGGTTACCTTTAGGCGATTTCGGGGCTTAGGGACCCCACGGCCAGGTCGTCGACCAGGCCTTCTCGTTGCTGTACTGGTCAACCAGGCAGTTGGACGCAGCCTGACGTGCGAGTCACAGCCTGGTTGATCAGGGATCCTTTGGAGGTGTTCGTCAAATTCTCTTTAACACTGAGGGGTCGCCCAGTTATGCCCCTTATGTGTAGTGGAAGAGTTTTGAACAGCCTCTGATGTTGATAGTTTTCAGAGTACCTGTTGCACCTCTGCTTTTCAACGGTAGATTGACAGCTGAACGTCCACGTTGCACGCCACCACGGACTGAAGTCCACACTGCACGTGGACAAAACACCCTAGTGCACAATTTCCTCTCCCAAGAACTGCTGAACCTGTAGGCGGTATTTCCGCCTACAGGTGCAGGCGTTATCAATGCACCCACTTTGCCCAGAACTGCATCAGCCGTGAGCAGAGTTACAACTTCTGTGTTGGGGAAAAAAAACCATTACAGGATTTGCACAGCTACCTGCCTACCAGCGCTGCCTACTATGAGATGAAGCCCACACCGCAGTTTCATCAGACTGCACAGCTAAGAAAGTCGACATTCAGAAAATGACAGAAGCCAGACAAACCACGCCACTCCAAAACCGAAGACATTCAACATCCAGGCAGTAGTCTTCACAGACCTCCCGACAAGGGGCGGCGCTCCACGCAACTACTGGACGAACATACACAGCAACAGCCAATCGCAGATCCAGACGACACCGCCCAACCAAGCCAGCCAATCATCGACCCGCCCGTCGCCACCACCACCCACCATCGATAGCACTGGTTGCTGCCCCTCATAAACAGCAGAACAAGTCTATGTGGGTGGGGATGAGGACAGGTTGACCTAGTTTAGGCAGTTACCAGGAGGATGTAATTAAACAATTAGAAAACTAAAAACCAAACAAATCCCCAGGGCCGGATGAAGTGTTTGCCAGGGTACTTAAAGAATGCAAAGAGGAGCTTCCGAGCCACTGTCTACCATATTAATAAATCAATAGAGTCAGGCAGAGTGCCAGAGTCATGGAAGGTAGCTATGTGGTAGCCAATTTTTAAGAAAGGAGATAGATCACTTGTGTCAAACTATCGGCCAATTAGCTAACGTCTATTGTGGGAAAGTTACTTGAATCAATAATTCCAAATACAATTCGTCTCCATCTTGAAAAACAAATTAATAAACTAGTCGCAACATGGTTTTACAAATGGCCGTTCATGTTTAACAATTTTGCTAACTTTTTATTCCAGCATAGTTGAGGCAGTTGATAGTGGTAAGGATTGTGATGTGTACCTTGACTTTAGCAAAACTTTTGATACAGTGCCACATGAAAGACTAATTAAAAAAATACAAGCTCATGGTATTGGGGGCGCTATATTAACTTGGATTAGGGTATGGCTATTCCAAAGGAAACAGAGTTAGTATAAATGGGGTTAAGTCAGAGTGGGATAATGTTGTTAGTGGAGTACCTCAGGGCTCTGTCCTGGGACCTCTGTTGTTCATAATATATATAAATGAATTTAGATTCAGGTTTGAGTAGCAACATTTGCAAATTTGCCGATGATACGAAATCGGTAGGGAAATTAATTCGGAGGAGGACTCACTATCACTTCAAGTTGATCTAGATAGGGTTTTGAAATGGTCAAAGGATTGGCAAATGCAGTTTAATGCTGATAAATGTAAAGTTCTGAAGCTAGGTAATGATGAGAGAGTTACAAGATACGAGCTAGATGGTGTTGAGATTGCGAAGTCGATTGCGAAAGGGATCTGGGAGTTATGATTAGTAAGAATTTAAAACAAAAGGATCAATGCATGAATGTTCGTAATAAGGCGAATAGGACACTGGGATTTATTAATCGAAGCGTTAGTAACAAGACACCTGGTGTGGTTCTCAAGCTATATCTTTCTCTGGTTAGGCCCCATTTAGATTATGCAGTTCAGTTTTGGTCGCCGTATTATGAATGGATATAAATTCACTTGAACGTGTCCAACGTAGGATGACTAAGTTAATTCCCCAAATTAGAAATCTTTCATATGAAGAAAGATTAACAAAGCTTAAGTTGCATTCACTGGAAAGGCGAAGAGTTAGGGGTGACATGATAGAGGTTTACAAGTGGATGAATGGACATAACAGGGGATATTAATATTGTATTAAAAATATCAACACAAGACAGAACACGAAACAATGGGTATAAATTGGTTAAGTTTAGATTTAGGAAAGACTTGGGTAAATACTGGTTCAGTAACAGGGTTGTTGATTTGTGGAACCAATTGCCGCGTAACGTGGTGGAGGTGGTGTCCCTCGATTGTTTCAAGCGCGGGTTGGACAAAAATATGAGTGGGATTGGGTGGTTATAGAATAGGAGCTGCCTCGTATGGGCCAATAGGCCTTCTGCAGTTACCTTTGTTCTTATGTTCTTATGTTCATCCATTTAGAGGAAAAACTGGCAGATTTTCTGCTATTATTTATGGACAAATATCTTACATTCATGTACAGCCACTAGCACACATTGCGTTTCAGGCTAGTCCTTTATTCTATGTTCCACAATACAACTGCCAAATATTTTAACAACCAGGTACCCATTTAACTGTTGGGTAAACAGGTTACAGGTAAGGATTGACACCCAGTAAATCGTCCCCAGCCAGGATACTATATCAGAAGGCAGTATCAAATACTTTGTAGAAAATCTTCCGGTCTTCAATATCCGAGGCCATGCTCACCACATACTTCTCAACCAGTGGCCAGCACCCCATCTACAGACCGTTAAGCCTACAGAACCAACTCCAATACCGGCAAGCACCCACACCTCGTAGGACCCCCCCCCCCCTCCCCTCCCGACCGATCGTGGGACCTGCAGGTCAACCAACGCCAGGACGTCACCCAGGAACGCCAACACCGACCCCAGACCACTCAGGAGCAATAGACACTACAGATAACGAAACCACAACCTTTGAAGACAACTTCGTTACCGCCTACCAAGTCAACAAACCCTTGAATGAAGATCTCACTTACCCACATGAGACAAGACGACATCCCATCCGGAATTACCATGTCAAACTTCGACGCAGAATCATTTACACATGGGGACTTAGGTGAACTGCAGACCCCTTGCAGATTCTTACTCCACAACCCAAGTCACCCAGCCCTGCCAATGAAATTTGATAGCCCATGTCATTCATAGCAAACGGCACCATCTGTTTGTATGCGCTGCGTTTCATACGCCAGCTGTAGGTAAACAACAGAGCGTACAACTTGGACGCTGCTAGTCATGTACCATTCTAAGTATTAATGTCAGTAACCAAGCAATGGCTTTATATCAATCCTACAACCAATACTTCTCCAGCAACACAGAACTCCACACTGGCGACGAGGATGAATAGTGAACACAGGTATTCGTCCAGCTCTAAATATGGGGAAAAGCATGTTGTCTTGCCCCGGAGGAAAAACCTTGCTATCTGTGAGCACCAGACCAATGCGTGTGCCACTGAAGCTGAGTGATATCTACCGAATCTGCGTACAAAACCCAATGTGTGTACTAAAGACGCTTACACAAGTCTTCATGCTGTGAACTGTCTGCTGTGTTGGTGCTGATAACTCAAAAAATTGCTGACAACTGCCAAGTCAGCTGCCGAGTTGGAACACCACCACATGTACACAAGGCTAGGAAAGAGGTCAGTTGCTCCTGTATTGTTCACTGTTGTGAAATTTTGCATTAAAATACTTGTGTGCTGTGCAAAATTAAGGTAATTAGTGAATTTTTAACTAACATTCACAGTGCAGTAAGTTTTTAGTATTCTAAGGAACCATCCTGGAAAAAAACTAAACTATTTTCCGCTTGTTACAACTTGTAATAAAGGTGTTACATCTTGGCTTAACGTGTTTATGACATTAGAACATTGTTACAACTTGCTATATTGGTTGTTATAACTGGTTGGTGTTAAAACTTGTTCGAACGTTGTACCAACATCGTAGTTTCGAGGTGTGTTTGGAGGGCACCCACTCCAAGATAATGCTCGTCTTGCTCAAGGTAAGAAGTGGCGATTGTGTGGGAAAACTAGGTCATTTTGGTGCCATGTGTCGTTCCACACTAAGACCACAGTCAGTGAACTAGAGTACTGTACGATGGTCAGGTCATAGGGGTCAAGGTGGAAACAATAGTGCACCTCTTGTCCATTGCCGAGTGACACTACGAGAAATTAAAAAAACAGTTCCCAAAGCTTGAGAACTGCAATGGTAAAGCGAAATCTAACATTCTCTAATCAGACAGAAGGAAGCTCTTGCTCTTATATGAGGCTGTGAACACTTCAATTCATCTGCTTGGTGCACCCATCACCACGATAGTCACTGACCACAAGCCGTTGGAGACAATATTCAACTATCCGAAGTACAAACCACCAGCTCACATTGAGAGATGGGCTCTTCGCCTGCAGAACTACAACTTTACAGATAAGTACCAAGCCGGGTGCAGGAAATCCCGCTGATTACATCAGTCTACATCCTGCCAACAGTTTCATCACCACCAAGCATCAGCAAGTTGCCGAGGAATATGTACACTAACCCCTGATGCAGTCCAAGGCTCTCGCTTTATGAAATCCATACTGCGACCCTAGAGGATCGAACTCTGCAAGCAACAGTGGATGCATTGACCAAGAAAAAGTTTCCACGCATCCCACTCCCAGGAGTTGACCAAGATGCATTCAAAGCACATGAACGCATCCAGCAGAGTTAAGTGTTCCGCAACAACGCGACACTGCTGCGAGGTACTCTTATCATTCCAGCAGTTCAGCAGCGTGCTCTGAAGCTTGCACATCAAGGACGCCTAGGTCTTGTTAGGACCAAACCGCTGCTACGAGAAAAGTTGTGGTTTCCAGGTACTGATCGTCAAGCACAGGACATGCATGATGCCTGTGTCCCTTGCCAAGCTCTAGTGGATACTTCACGACACCTCTACAACCTTCACCACTACCTGCTGCACCATGGACTAAAGTACCAATGGACTTCTGCGGACCGCTACCAACTGGAGAGTAATTTACGGCAGTCATTGATGATCACTCACGTTATCCAGAATTAGAAAATCACTTCCACCTCTACTAAGGCTGTCATCCCGAAACTCGACAAGATCTTTTCAAAATTTGACATTCCTGAAGTTGTTAAGACCGATAAGGGACCGCCGTTCAATGGACAAGACTTCGTCAACTTCGCGGAGCACATTGGATTCAAACATCGCCGTATGATGCCACTACATCCTCATGCAAATGGAGAAGTCGAGAAATTCGTGCAACCTCTCATGATAGCGGAACGCTGTGCTCATGCCAAAGGACGATCCTGGAAACAAGCTATGTAGGCTTTTCTCAGGAACTACCGTACAATACCTCATGGAACACTGGGCAAGTCGCCTGGTGAACAATTTGGATCTCCTATGAGGATCACACTACCTGTCATGCCAGCTGAGGTAACGGATAAACTCTCAGAAGGATGCACTGGCCAAAGGCAAAATGAAAAAGGCTTATGATCAACGTGCAAAGGAACAATTCATAAAGGTTGGACACGCTGTTCTAGTTGAAAAAAAGAGGTAAAGCTAGATATGCCATATGATACAAAACCATAAAGTATCCTATGGTAACAGTGAGTAAGAGATTACACCACACAATATGGCTTATTTCAATGTGATTCCAACTAGTGTATTAAATGAAGTCTTACAAACGATAAAGAAAACATTTGTTATAACTATAAACAATTCATCAAGGGATATTCCTGTGCTTAAGGACTCGTCCTAAACGTCATGTTAAACGCCCTACGCGATTTGATGATTGTGTTCCCATGTAATGCAAATTATTTACTTATGCTAAATTGAAATTTAATAGCTTGAATAGGAGCTCTGCATTATTCAATATTTTGTAACTAGTAGTATGTCATTTTTGTTTAACATTTCATATTTTAAACATTGAAATCCTGTGTGGTAAAGATTAAGTTGTGTAAATTCTTTCGTGTACTTTATGTAAAATGTATGCAACATCTTTTGACATGTTAATTACTTTGTGTCAATAACCGATTTGTGCTACAAGCATGGTCGACATCCTGTATTAATTTTTTTAAAGCAAAGGAGGGATGTCATGTTCATAGCAAGCGGCACCATCCGCTTGTAAGCGTTGCGCTTCATATGCCAGTTGTAAGTAAACAGAGCGTACAGGACGCCCACCTAACTTCGACGCTATTGAAATTGAAATAAGTTTATCGAGGTAAAATACACACAAAGGGATGAGGTAGCTCAAGCTATTCTCACCCCGTTCAGTACAACGTGTTAATACATACAGATACACATCACAAACAATAAACATTAACTATTAGTCATGTATGTTACAAGTATTAAAGTCGGTAACCAAGCAATGGCTTTAACAACCCTACAACCAAGACTTCCCCAGCAACACAACACCACAGCCCACACTAACCGAAAAACACGAAGACGGCAGCAAAACTAACCCGCGTTGTCTACATCGATCTAAAAAAAATTGGCGGCCTACGAGCACCTACCTACCCAGCAACCCAAGCAAAAAGACCAAGTTTTATTAAGACTTGCTCCAGCAGTCTGCCAAACCAGAACCAATTTAAGGCAGCAGCCTTCATCTCCCCTTTAAGGGGATGGTGACCTAATTTTGACCGTTTGGATTTTTTTTAAATACACATTAGTTCTTTCAGTCTTGTAAAGCCACTAGCACGCATAGCGTTTCGGGCAGGTCCTCAATCTTAATATTCCCCGGATTATGACCCGCCAACTCAAGAACCAGGTACCTATTTTACTGTTGGGTAAAGAGTAGCTACAGTTAGCCCGAAACGCATTGCGTAATAGTGGCTTTAGGCATTGTATGTACTAGCTCTATCTATATATCAATCCATTAATGTAACATCACTTTTATGTATATACCTTACCTGAATAAACATCTGAATCTTAAGGATTGGCAGCCAGAAATCTTCCTCCTGCCAGGATACGAACCCAGGCCAAAGCGGTCGCGAAACGCCAATAGTGTTACCACTAGCCAACTGGTGAAAGCCATATCCGCCTCCGTAAAATTGACGTAACATCTTTCTTCAGCACCACAGAAGAAAGACGACTAGCAAGAAAGAGGACAGCTGTCTTCACCTCGTCGCCCCCGACTCAAGACCCTGCCTCCTCGCCTAGCCGGCCCGATGTTCAAAACCTCTTGCGCCACGCAGCTGGTTTAAGCCCTGGCTGCCTGTCTTCAAAGTTTCTTCTCACTGGCTATTCTTCAGCTATAGACACTTCCCCGTTCACCCGCAGGGTATCTTGTCCTATATCATTCATTGAAGCTCCCACCGAGCCCCACCCCTTGACAATGTAGACAATGTACTTCTAACTTACGGTTTACTTGAATACTGAAATTTCTCCACCTTAATTGCTTAGGTCTTTACCTCTTTACTGCATCTGACGTTATTGATAACATGCTACCAAGTACCTTATACTTGCCGCTCTAGTACATTTAACTCAATGGTATCCCTTATCCAGTTGATCCTAACCTCATCAGGAACTATACTCACGAAATGAACGGAATGGTAAATACAGTTGAATTCCAAGGCAATGTCACAATTAAATCAAAGTAAAAAAATCGAAGTCAATGAAACTTCAATTTATCAGTGCGATCTGAAACACTGAAATGGAATCTTAACATTTAGTGTATGAGTTGCTCTTGCATGCTACAAATGGCGCCGTTTTTCAAAAAAGCATGTTTTTACCTCACTGGTGTTGCATCTATAGTATAAAAAAACATGCGCCTATTTGAATGCAACGTTGTGTCAAAATTTCAAAGCAATTGGTAAAGAGGTTTCGAAGATTTCACGCACATGAAAAACAGTTTAAAAAACAAGTTTTTCCTCGTCACAGACGTGACATCTATATAGTATGTATATAAAAACCCGCTCGGATGCGAATGGAACGCTGTGAAAAAAATTCAAAACAATCGGTGATGAAGTTTCAAAGATTAGCGACTTTGAACAAACGAACATTTCCATTTCCATTTATATAGATAGATTACCAAGGCCGCTCGATCCCAGAGAGCAAGGCCAAAGCCGTCATCCTTGAACATTAAAGAACTTACTCTAGCAGCAAGTTCCACGGACACGGGATCTAACATAGAGAAGAAACTCCAATACTCATCAGAGTATGATCATTCACACTGTAAAAAACACTAAACTAACCTGCTGCTCATCGTGTGTCGGGTATCACCTCCTCACTTCCCTAACACACTCTTAACTACGTCCGTCCACTGAAGTGCGAGACTACACACTGAACACCAGCCGCTTCCCTCCCCGACTGTATGCACACTTGTCCACCAATCACCAGCCATCAGATTATTCCGCCAGCCAATAGCAACTTGCCATATGAACAACCAACGAATCAGATTTCAGTTCATACCCAGTCCGAATTACGGACCTCGTCTTCCAACAATAACAAATACTCAATAGCGTAGGACTGTTGTTTCAGCAGTTATTTTCCATAAACAAAAATAAATTTTACTCAAGACAATATTTAAAACATCTTATTCGCTATGCACGTATTTGCGATTGTAAATGTAAACACACACTATTTTAAAATTGCAAATGAGCATCATACATTAGTAGGCTCAGCAGTGAGTGTGTGTTGCTATAGTAACTTTGTTTTTGTTTAGAATAATATACGAAAGTTTAGTTCAATAATTATGTATACCCCATACTCATCCTGTAGACGGTATAGGACCCCCATGTCCATCCTGTGCATAGTATTGGACCCCCATACCCACCCTGTGGATAGCATTGGACCCCCATACCTGTCCAGCAGGCGGTAGTGGAACGGTTACATCCACACTTACTATCTACAGTTAGCAAACCAAACCAAGGCCTAAAATTCCTCGTAGTGGATAAATGTGAATGAAATATTTGAACAGTTGCTGTAAATTTGTCTTAGATCTGTTTTTAAATTCAGGTATCTTTTCGCACTCCATGGCATAGTGACGAAGAATGTGTGAATAGTTTTGCTGACACAGTTTACATCTGGTCAGATCTACATCAACGGGTAATGGAAACTCACAGGGATACTTATAATTGACTCCAAGCCAAGAAGTAGTAACATCTAACAGTCCTCTGGTTTTATTGGATGATCCACAGCTGTGTGGCTCTTCTTGCAGGATGGTGTGATGACAGATGGAATTGAAACGCTATGCGTACTAGTGGCTTTACATGAATGTAAAACTTCAAGTCTCTGTACTCTCATGAACCCAATGTACCTTGTATATAAATAAATAAACGAATGTAGTAATTTGCCTCAGATCTATAAAGTTTCAGTTTTCTGTGCATTATATTTCTCAAGCTGCTTATAGGCAATCCAAGCAATTATAGTCAACTCTTCCTATTGAAGGCCGATTCTTTGACAATTAGCAGGCAGACTAATATAATGAAGACAGATTCATTAGTTCTATTATACAATTGGAGGCCAACTAAAGATGGGAACCACGTGAAATTTCATTGTATTTATGTCTAGCTAAAGACACGAGCGTGCCAATTATGTCATAGGGTGTTTAGCGTAGTTAGAGATGATAAAGAATTACTTAGAATTAATGTTAAAATTAATTAGAATTAAACAAGAATGTAAGCACTCGTATATTCATATATATATAATTATATATATATCGTACCTAATAGCCAGAACGCACTTCTCAGCCTACTATGCAAGGCCCAATTTGCCTAATAAGCCATGTTTTCATGAACTAATTGTTTTTCGACTACCTAACCTACCTTACCTAACCTAACTTTTTCGGCTACCTAACCTATAAAGATAGGTTAGGTTAGGTCATATATCTACATTAATTTTAACTCCAATAAAAATAAAATTGACCTCATACATAATGAAATATGAAATGATAAAGCTAAGAAAAAAAAATAGAAAATATATTAATTCAGGAAAACTTGGCTTATTAGACAAATCGGGCATTGCATAGTAGGCTGAGAAGTGCGTTCTGGCTACTAGGTATGACATATATATATATATATAATATAAATCGGGGAACATGAAATTGAATCACAAGAAGGTGTCCAACAGGGTGACCCCCTTGCTCCTTTTCTTTTCTGCCTAGTCATCAAGGAAGTCACCGATAACCTGTCCAGCGAGCTCAATATTTGGTTTTTGTGATGGTACTCTAGCCGGCTCCCCAGCCTTACTCTTGGACGACATAAGAATAATTCAGGAGCAAGGAGCAAACCTAGGCCTCAACCTGAACTCTTCCAAGCGCGAAATAACCTCCACCAACCAGCACATAATAGAGCAAATAAAGGTTGTTTTGCCTGACATTCATACAACCAACCCTGAGGACGGCACACTCCTAGGTGCTCCTCTTGGAAGGAATGCCATCGACGAGGTCCTTGGTAAGAAGATCACTGACCTGAAGAGGATGAACGAGAGAATTGAAGACATCGATGCTCATGATGCACTTTACCTCATCACCAGATGCTTGTCCCTCCCCAGGCTGACCTACTTTCTAAGATGTTCGCCATGTTTCAACAATATTAAATTAGAAGAGTATGACAGCTTGCTGAAATCAACACTAGAAAAAGCCCTCAATCTTTCCCTCAGCGACTCACAGTGGAAACAGGCCTCCCGTCCTGTCAGACTCGGCGGCCTTGCCGTGCGCACAGCAACACAAATTGCTGTACCAGCGTTCCTGTCCTCTTCAGTGGGGTCTGACAACTTGAAGGAAATCCTATCTGAGCACCTAGTTCAACAGGCAGGGGTACATTATCCCAGCTTCACAGACTGCACAACCAAATGAGTCTCTCTTGCAGGACCAGCACCCCAACCACCGCCTTCTGAAGCCCATAAGCAATCCAGCTGGGATCGCCCCATTGCCGACCAAGAAGCAGCGACTTTGCTAGGAGCTGCGACAACACCACATGACACTGCCCGACTTAGAGCTGTAGCAGCTCCCCATGCAGGTGATTTCCTATTAGCAACCCCAATGTCAGCAACCGGCACCCGTCTCACACCGCAGGCCCTCCGAATTGCCGTGGTTTTCCGCCTCTCTCTGTCTGCCCTCCTGACAAATCCTATCACGGCACAACTATAGGAACAGGGTCAAGCATGGCAGCCAGAGGTACGAGAGGATCAGGGAAGAGCCAAGGTGACGAAATGAAGGAAATGTTCGCCCAGTTTCTGGAGGACATCAAGAGTGAGATGCAAGAAATGATGCAGGAAATGAAAGAAATTAGCAACCTGAAAAGAGCTGACAGCAGCAAAGGAGGAGATTAGAGCCCTCAAAGAGAATGGTATCGAGGCTAAGAATCAGAAAACCATCCAGGGAGAAGGTGGTAATAGTTTTTTGGACGAGAATGCCACAATAAAAGCAACATTGTGGAAATACAGTACTAAAAAAAATAACTGAAGTAATGACTGCAGTGATGGAGGTGGCCATGAAAGCAGCAACCGCACAGGAGGCGGCACGCTCCACTAGCCAACTGCTGGAAAGGAACAAATCAGTGGTTGCTGTGGGTATTGAACAGCAGGAAGGCTCTAATAGGACAGAGTGGAATGACAAGGGCAAAGCAGCAGTGAATTAAGTACTAAAGGCACTAGACATGGAAGGAGCTGAGCATAGCATTGAGAAGGTTTTCAGGCTAGGTTGGTACAACAAAGACCGAGACCGAATGATAAAGATAGTGTTTGCAAACGAGAGCACAAAGGAGAAGATCCTATCAAGGAAGAGCTCCCTGAAAAATGTGGGAAAATTCAAAAATGTATTCCTCCAGAGACACATGACAAGGGAGGAGAGAGGAGAGAGCCGTGGCGGCAGAAGCAAGGAAGAGGCGCAGGGCGAGAGGGGAAAACCAGGAATTCACAGCTCCCAACAACACCCCCAGAAGCGAGGGGGAAAGCCACAACCAGCTACCCAGTAACACCAGAAGGGAGGACAACCCCGCCTCCCTCCTCTGCATAGAAAACCCCCCTACCCCAAACCCTCCCTGCCCCCACTCAAATGTTGTGCCAAATCTCCCTCGCCCCCCCCACATCCAATCCCCACCCTTCTACCCCTCCCCTCCTCCCGAGTC